>NW_009217730.1:46969-61663 GCF_000690835.1 Fulmarus glacialis
GGTTTTAAGACACATTAACAAGTATTTAAAAATTCATTAAAATATTCAACTTTATTAACAGTATATTTACATTTTTTTTTTTCCTGCTCTTGGTCAACCATGGTGAATGTTCAAAGGTAAAAAAGCATTAAGCAATAACCACAAGATGAAAACATTTTAAACCTATACAATACTTTATACATAAATTTATACAAAGGAACACTTAAATAATACAACTGGACACAAAAATATACACTTTTAGAGAAATTCACATCAGTAATTGTATAAAGCTCTCTTCTGTACTAAGGGTCCTGAAAATTTAGGACTAAAACATTAGCTCTGTAATGCAAAAGGGTTACTGTGACAGTCCTCAAAGGCCACTATATAGCACACGGACATATTCAAGGCTATCAGCTTATATTTCAGTCTGTGTATTCAAGTTTTGAGGTCCTTTATGATTACGCAAACATCAGAAATATAGTGGTATAATAAACGGTACTTAGGAAAGCAGAGTTTTAGAGCCAATATTAAAATTTGTAGGCTCAAAACACCCACTTAATATTTAAACAAGTGTTTGATACTACCGTTTATTCAAAAATTAGAAAGAGTAAATGCACTTACATAAAAATAACTTTTACTGTTCAGCAAGCGTGCTCATGTGATTTTTATATTAGTACAAACTTAAAAAAAACCTGCCATATGACTTTTAAAATAAATGATACCAATTCACCTTCTCCCTACTTGAGTACATTTACATTAAGGCTTTGAATCATCTGACCCAAGATTTTATGACATTAAAATGAATGGGTCCACGTGGATGCTAGTATGTCTCATTGAGACTTAGCATGACTAGAATTAAAGCTCACCACCTTAAGGAAACAGAAGGACACATGCTCATGCCTTGACTCTATTTTTTTTTGTCTCTGAACTAGAGTGTAAAGTTTAGTAGTAACAGTATTTCATGGCAAGAGACAAGTATGTAACAGTTTGTTTTTAAAAGCAAATTATTAATTCAATGGCAACATCTTTGGAGAAACTTCCTTTTTTTTTTTTTTAAATTCCTACAAATTTCATGCAGAAAGATACTTCTTAAGATTACCTTAAGAAATTACATTTTTGATGGAATTGGAATGTGTATCCCAAACTGCTGATGGAAAAAACAAAAAGTCTAAAAGATCTTCCTGGATTTTTGTCATACATTTGTATCTTGCAATAATGGTTCTTTAGCTTCACCAGGAGCTTGTGGACTGTGGGGATGGCCATGGCTGCCACAGTGTTTCTTCCAGTTGCTGGATCGTACATTTAGGTTCGTGTGTTCAGGAATAAACAAGGCAACAAGTAGTGCCAACAGCACAGAGCATGCTCCAAATAAGAATGGGGGTCCAGGAATTATAGAATTCTGAAAACAACAACAGTAACACCACAAAGTATTAATGAACCTTTAGACACATGTTAACAGACTACACTTGCTAATTACATAAATTTCAAGAGTGGGAAGAACTTTTCCTTGCTACACTAGCCAATACAGCATTTGTCCCCATGTGGAGTCTTTTAGAAGAAACGTGAAAAGAATGTTACATCCTAAGACTTGGGAGAGGGAGCATACGGTTCTTCTTATAAATGTGTGCCAACTTCCTTTTCTAGTGCAAGTTCTTGCTGCTGAGTTTCCTCAACAAAGTAATATCTATTAGGAACTAAAAAAATACAGAGAGCTTGGTTAAAAGACTAAAGGACAACAAAACAAAAACGTGCAACATGTGAAAGGTAAATACAATGTCAGGGAGACAAGAGAAGCGTGAGATGCTGTAGTTACTAGTCCATCCTTCCCTCAATCTATTCTCTTTACAAGGGTCATCAGTTGTCTTTTAGTAACTATCAGTTGTATCTCTTTGAAAGTTAAACTAAACCACACCATCTAGTTAAAAACAAACAAACAGATCAACAACCCTCCCCAAGAGTGATTTCAAAACCTCTTTTTACATGCTTCATTTACAGTTAGCATAACAAAAGGTAATACAGCATCATACTCAAGAACTGGTGGGCACATGATCCCTTCCCAATTTCTTTTTTTGGAATTAATAAGTAAAAGAAGAATACCTGTTGTAAATGGTACTGTGTGACCACACTACCTCCTGATGGTGATTCAGGCATGGGGAGTTCATTCAGTTCAACATGAAATATATAGAATATAAAACCATAAAGTGCTGGTCCCAAACCATTACACAGTCCTCGAATTCCTGTTATCATCCCTTGAACAACACCTGGGAAAAGTAAAATACGCTATTATCTATCTCTATATACATATATAGAGATGTAGTATCTCTAATAGAGATGTAGTATCTCTAATACATACAATAATTATACATGTGTAATTAACTACTTTTAACGGATTATGAACAGATCAGTAAGACTTTACTCCACCTTCAAACTGATGCAAGCAGGAAAGCAGCTCTAAATGGTGTGGCACTAGGAATTGTCACTGTAGTATATTCAAGGTTTTTTTCCATCTCCCTATAGGCACAGAGTAGTACTTCCCATGCTATGCTCATTCAGAGACCAGCATATATACACACTAACCTTGCTATCAGTGTCTCGCACGGGAGAGAAAGCACTGTATGCAACCTGGACAGCTAAGCAAAATTCTGTCAAAAGTGAGGAAAATAAGCAGCATATTAAGTTTGCTAAATATTTTGCTACTGTTGGGACCTGTTGAATGTTTTCCCTCTGTGCCAGAAGGACTTGCTATGCGTGTATTAAAACTGCCAAGTAACTTGGATTTTAACATTTTGTGACCTATGCTCAGGTGCCAAGATTCAGTCAGCCGACTGACCAGCACTATTACTACGCCCTGACATGTCTGTCTTCACAGTATTCTTTGACCAGAACTCAAAGTATTAGGACAAAACCTACCCTGCTGGTCAGCATCAGCAGTTCGTGAAACCAGTGCGCTTACAGCTGGGAAAGTAATACTGGACATGGCTGCAACAGCTCCAGCTGCCCACATCATCCTGCAAAACATACAGACTCAAAGTGACTGCTCTGCATGGACAGCGCTCTGCATTTGGAGCATAGATATGTGTGTATATATACACATGTACACACACTTAAGCGTCTCCTTGGGATAAAGGATAAAATGCAGAAAAATACTGTATCATTCAGATATTAAAACGAAATTTACATACCATGGTTCTGATCCAAAGCCATACCACGCAAGTTGTAGTATTTGAAATCCTAGGCCCAGCAGGATGGTATTTTTATTTCCAATGGACCGCATAAGTAAACTCAAAACTATTGTCTGACAGAGAGGGGGCAAAAAAGTCAAAAAAAAAAAAAAAAAGAAAAAAAGAAAAATAACATTTTATTCTAAATGCTAAATATATGCAGATAAATTAATAAATTTTAAAAAGCAACAAAAAGCCTCAAAACATTTTATTCTAAATGTTAAATACATGCAAATAAATTAATTAATTTTAAAAAGCCAAGTAAAATTCTCCAAAAGCAGTATTTGCCAAGTATTCAGGAGCCTCTACAAAAAAAAATTAGCAATCACTTAGCAAGTAATATGAACAAACCCTCACCCCTTCTTTGATGCACAAAGGATTTAGTTTTCCCAACACAATACACTTTGGATACTAATGAACCAAACCCTGGTTGGCAAGCTGTTTTTTCATCTAAGTTAGAGTGTTAATCAATTGTTAGAGACTTAGAAAAACAGCTACAGAAAAGGTGAGTCACATTTCTGGAACCGCAGTGTTACGAAGTTCTCCACAGTGCTTAGCTCTTTCAAAGTTACCAAACCAATGCAATACACAGCAGTAACTCACCTGTGCAATAATGGAAAGAATCCCAAGGACTGCTATAAATGCTGCAACACTTTCAGATGAAAATCCCATTATCTATATTAAAAAAAGGCAATTTGATTATTAACCGTAAACCGTGTATCATAATGTCACAAACATCAGTGGGGGAACACACAATGCAGAAGAGTGGTATTATTCAACTCCTCCCTAACTTCGGAAAAAAGTTGTTTTTTTTTTTCATTAAATCAAGCAAGTATACAAAAATAAAGGGGCATTAATAGAAAACAAGTAAATGGTTCCCTCAAAAAAAACCCCCAAAACACCCCCCCCCCCCAGTTTAACACAGTGAGCCTCCTAGTCCAAGAATAATGCCAATCATTACAAAATACGAGAAATTGTTTTATTTGTCATTCACCTCTCTCCTCTCTTTTTGTCCCTCTAAAGAGACAAAAACAGAACAGCAAGAGGACTTAAATCAGCTGCTGGAAGCTTTTAAATTATACTAGTTATCCATACTTTCTATATTAATTCAGCAATAGTGAAAACTTTCCTATAAATTCACTTTTATTCAAATCCATATCAAAACGTTAAGTTACCTGTCTGAGGTACAGGAAGAAGCTGGAATATTGACCTGCCTCTGGGAGGTAGGAAAGAAAGACTGTTATGCAGATTAGCAGCACAATTGAGTCCTGGCCGACTTTCTTCAGTGACTACGGCAAGAAAAAAGTATTATAAAACATTTAATCTTCATATTCAGAAAAGCATACCTAGCCAGAATCTGGAAAGCATGTCAATTAATGAAGCTATTAGGTGGTACCACCAAAACATTCCCTGCATTTTTAGTTTAGCACGATCATCAGCAAAAGTATTAGCAGCAATGCAAGATTAAACTTGAAAAAATATGGGCTTTGTTCTTCAAGCTTGAAACATAGTAAATTCAGTCTCTTCCCTGTCTCAAAAGCTCTACGTGTACAAATAGCAAAATATTCCATATTTAAATAGCTTACTGCAAAAGGGTCAGCCTGTTCCCACGAAATGGGTGCTCCCCAGGATGCTGGCCTCATCTTCTCTGGCAGCGATTCTGGTACAGCAACAAGAATAAAACAAATGTCTAGCAAGGCTATTGCTGTAGCCAGGACCACAACCAAGCTGTCTCCGTAGACTCGACCAAGGTAGGCACCAATAGCAGGGCTGGTAACTAAACTTGCTGCGAAAGTTGCTGAAACCTAGAAGAAATAACAGCTAGTAAGATTTCAATGATATAAGTCAACAGTATTATTACCCACTTTTCCTCATTTTCAGAAGCCTAACCGTTTTAATCAGGTAGTGATTAAAAGTAACCTTTTTCCTGTGACTATGTGGTAGCAGCTGTGTATTTCAGACAGCCAACATTTTTCAAGAAAAAGAATTTTTTTTTTTGGATAACTAGACAGCAATGTGAGGCTCACAGCACTCTTGCATGTACTGACAGATTTAGGTTTAATTAACTATACAGTCTGCTGATATCTCTGGGAAGTGATGAGCTGTATTTAGTCTTCATATTAGTGAAATATGCAATGCCTGTTAAAAAAATCATGTGTATCAAGGGCATATTAAATCTAATATGCTGGTTAATCCAACTCGGTACAACGGACCTTCAGAAAGTAGTTTTCAATTAACCAGCTGGCCTTGTTGTGAAAGATGTTAACTTTAGAACTGAAGGAACTTTCTCAACATTTCTCAATTCCTGATGTGTACAGTCAGAAGGAAACTATTTAGTTCTATATCCATTGCTTTCGGCTCTTCCTGCTGAATATGATCATGGATTCTGTAACTTGAACGCAACAAATAATTCTGCTAATCCATAATAGACAGGGCTGTGAGGGCTCCTGAGATCTGGCAGGTTATCGGGAGATAATGGGCAAATGGAGGCGAGTTGTAAGACCTTAAGACAGACAAGTTACTCAGCTACATTTGTTCTGAAGCACAGCAGTGTGATTGGAGACATGAGCAGGAGTCATCAAGATACCATACAACGCCAGTTCCAAAATTATCCAGGAACAAAAGGTCAGATTTTTGAAAAGATGACAGAGTAGGATTAGTGTGAGAAACAACGGAGAAATAACTAAAGCCCCTCAAATTACATCATTAACACTGATAATAACTGTTAAGACAGCTTTTAACACAGTCACATTTTGTTTAAGTTAGAAGCAGAATACTGAAGAGAGACAGGACTGGATGACAAGAACAATTAAACAGGAAAACACGACTCCAAACTAAAATCAACTTGCCAGAGAAGAAACAAAAATACAATTTTGAAAAGCTTTACCTACGGAAGTGTTTAGTACTGAATACCACAGGAACAGAGCCAAAAAGATACATACCAAACCATAAGCCATGCTTCTTTCATGTTCTTGGGTTATGTCTGCTACATACGCAAAAACCACAGAAAACGTCACTGCAAAAACTCCAGACACAGAGATAACAGCGAAGTACCACCTAAGAACATTATAAAAAAATTAGAACAGCTAAATAGAAACAAAAATTCTCTATTTACAATCCAAGTACAGTTCAACGGTAAATCATCTTGTCCAACTTTTCCTGACAAATACTAAGATAAACTTGGATAAAGCCAATGTGAATGTGTCTCGATACAGTTGTGTAATTCCCCCTTAGCACACCAAGTACAAAGGTAAACAGCATAATTTTGTAACATCTACAAAAAGCTGCTGCGGTTAAGTACTTCTAGGAAACGAGGTGTTAGACCAACTTTGACTGGATGCTTATGACCCAAAGCAAACTAGGAACTTCAGTATTTTGAGAATCTGGTCATTGAGAGGTCTCAACATTAGCCTTATCCTTACGCTGTAGACACTAGGACTTGTCATTTGAAACATTAATCGACACTTAGAAACAAGCTACTTCCCAGAAAAGGGATGAAGAATCCATGAACAATCCGTGTGACCAGAGAGAAAACTGAAAAGGCTCACGGAGCTACCCGAACAGCTGGCTCTGCCCTGCGTCAGTGCAGTCTGTCTTATTTCAGCTACACCCTCAGGTACGGCACGCAGGCAGTCCAACAACACTGAGAGTTCTGACTCATGCACTACCTGGGAATGTACGTGCCAGTTAAGAGCTTACTAACTTGCACACAGCGTGAAAGCTGGTGGATTTTAAAACTTGAGAAACGAAAGTATAAAATTGCAGCAACATTTTAGGTGACAAAGGGTTACTTCATGCACTAGCTAGCATTAGGTAAGGTTTTCATTTCTGCATAGTTGGTTAGTATTTGAGCAATATGGCCACAATGAAGACCTGCAGAGTTTACTGGACAGCATTCTAGTATCTTTTGCAAATGTGCTGAAGTAGGAAGCGGGGCCTATGGCACTGAGATCAAAACCAGCAGCTCTTAAAATTCTGACCAAGGCGTTTGGCCTCATGGCAGCTACTTCAGTTTGACTCCGTTCTCCCAACTTTGCACCAAAGTAATACAAAAGCCTCCACCTTCCATGGAGTACAAACAATATCTTATCAACAATGCCAGAAACATAAGCATTGTATAGCAACCTTGACAAGAAACGGCAAATCTAGCGTGAAAGAATTTACTAACCATGGGCTGATCTTCATTAGTGGTATTGGTGCACAGGTGAAAAATACTGTTAGCAGCAAGAAGGACTTCCGTCCCCACACATCAGACAGGGCACCTATGAGTGGGGCACTGAGGAACGATAATAAGCCCTAAATGAAACAAAACATTTTAAGTTAGAACTAAGTGGTTAGAATCGGGGTAGCTGACCATACACCACAGTCCGATAGCAGGCTGGGCTCTATTTTTATTAAAGTTGATGATTACAGTGCAATGCATCAAAGGCCATATGGTCAAGCATTACTGATCTTCTACTCCATGTCTGGTTATGTAAAATTTGAGATTTATTACCTCAGAGCTATACAAAATTCAAAATGCAGATGATCCAGTCATACTAGCAGTTTTATGACCTGTGTTTTATAGTTTTATATATTTAGAATTCACATAAACGTAAGTAATTGAAAATATCCTACTGGAGCAACAAGCTCCATGTAAAAAATTCTCAAATTCTAACACCATGTGTGTCGTTTGGGGTTAATCAATTACCTTTTTATTTGCTGAACCCAAACAGCAGGTGCAGACCAGGCAATATCTTACTAGAAGTAAAATGATGCTTATTTGCTTTTTTAGCAATAATTTATTCCCGTTTTATTTATACAGTGAAAGCTATATTGAAAAACCTCTTGAACATTTCAATTGGCAGACATTTCTGTATTCCTCCCACCACTTTAAATTGTATTTGTGATTAAGTTTTGTCACCTTACCTTTACTCCTTGAATTAGACCATTCATTAGAAATGTATGTTTTGGGAAGGTTTCATGCAAAACCTGAACAAGAAATATGAATACTGTCATTTAGACAATATTAACTGTAAATATTGCTTATGATGCATTCAACTTCTACAGTGGCACACCCACAGTAGTTTTATATTTTCATAGAATATAGAGAAGGAAAAAAAAGACACACCACAAATAATCTGTTTAATCTTTAATTCACATGGAAGGTACTTTGAGATTTTAGCTTTACTTGATAGAGGCCTCAGTTCTGTCAACACTTTGGGAAGGATTCATGTCATCCAACTTCAGTGTCTGAAATCTAAATAGACCACAGAGAACCTAATAAATGGTCTCTGACCAAGCTCTCCATATGTTACTGTGTCATCCGTAGAGGGCTGGGAAGAGAGAGGAGAGACATTATCGTTCTGAAGAGCCTCTCAGTTCGGGGGCCAGAGCCTAGATACGCAGGTTAAAATAGGCACCTCTCTCAGTCTGACTTGTGTTAGGTGAGATGGATTCCATCCCGTGACCTACAGGCAGTTTATATCCAAAAGACTGTTCATGGTTAACATCAGCTTACAGAGCTGCACCAAGACTGCATTTTAGGTGGAGTTTGCTTGGAGATCTTTAAGCCTTTGCTCCTTTTAATTTGTAAGCATGTGTCACTCTCAAAGATGAAATCCAAATGGAAAGCAACCAACTACATTAGAAAATAAGTTGGTACGAACATGTTGGTAGACTGTCTCGCTAATCATAAGGAAGCTTTGACTGGTGTAACAGGGTCTGTGCTCTGAAGCTTCCGTTTAAAGCACAGCCAGGTCAGCAAAGATCTCCCTATCTACACACACATGCTTGCATAATTTTACCAAATTTCAAGTGTATTTTTGTCCTTACATTTGTAACATGCCAACTTTTTGTAGCATCTTGAAAGGAAAGATAATTTCATTGCTATCTTACTGGTTTCAAGTCAGAAAATATTTACATGTAAGCTTGAGTGTTAGCAGACTTGCACATAAACAGCTATGCTGCATCATTACACAGCTTTAATGAAATAATTTAAACCCCCTGATTCCATGTAAAAATACAAAATTTTTCACTTGCACAATGAGCAGCTCAATGATATATAATTTTAATTTAATTCAGAAAATGTTCAGTGCCTTTGCAGTAATTGCCCCATCTCCCATACAGCGAGAAGAAGCTTACCACTTACCACCAGAGTGGGCGCTGTCAGGAGTCCCCAAGCAAAAAACTCCAAGAAGATCACTATAACAGCGTGGTAGACACTAGGTGAACCTATTCCTTGAGGCTAAAACAAGAGAAAAACCAGGTGATTTAAACATCTAACAATCTATCACAGAGAAATGCATCTGAACACTATAAACAGAAGGAATAAGAAATGAGACAGGACTCAAAACACTGGAATACAGTTACTCAAGCTAACTGGTACTGAGTGAAATTCCTTTTTTAACCCTTTGCTGCTAACATCCTGAAGTGTCTTAATCCTCTGCAGAATACAAAGTGCGCTCCCATCTCAGATTAAAAAATAAACCAGTTATACTCCAGTCTGGGAAACAAGGATGCTACTGAAAGCGGAAACAGACTCTTCTTTGGAGATTTAGTTCCTTTTCCTTGAGAAAAATGCTTAAGCCCACACAATGCTGTATGGAAATTAGGTTTTCATAATTTCAAAACATGGTAGTTTTCACACTCGCCTATCCCAAAGTCTAATCACCTGGTCTATCAAACAGCTTTACAGTACTTCTGTTACTAAAAGGCACCATGGCTACGTACAAAAGTTTGATAGCTCTAAATCAGGAAAGAAAAACTGAAAGAATGAACACCAGAAGTGAATCTCGGGAACAGCACTGATCGCTTCCCAAATACTGAGAGCACGCCTATTGGCTACAACATGCTTCAAATGTAGGAAGAGATCTGCATAAAAGATGTGAAATAAGGAACTTCAAATTCTTTGGTGATTTAGTATAATCAGAATTAGCTTTTGAGGAGAACAAAAAGAGCACGGGTGGGACAACCTGCTCATCTCATATACTCTGTAAATGCTACCCTGTCAAACAACATGCCACAGTTCATCATTTGCAAGTTGAGGAAACGGTGCACTAATTATTTTCGTATGAAGGTAGTATGAATAACTCATCAGAAACCTCATATGCTTTCTTTAAGCTTAGAAGTGCTGCCTTAACATCTACTCTTCCAGCTTTCTGTGAAGGTGAGTTACTAACAGACTGGCACTGATTTGATTAGACCTAGCATTTATACTGAGCAAACACACGCAGGCTAAGGTCCTCAGCTGCTTCTCAAGAAGGCTCAGGGAGATCTAATCAACGCATATAAATATCTGATGGGAGGGAGTAAAGACGACACAGCCAAACTCTTCTCAGAGGCATCAGTGACAGGACTGGAGGCGCACACTGAAATACAGGAAATTCTACTTAAACCTTGAACAAAACAAACCCCTGGAAACAGGCTGCCCAGTGAGGGTGTGGAATCTCCATCCCCCAAACCTGACTCCACCCCCAAACCTGACTGGACACAGCCCTGAACAAACTGCTCCAGCTGACCCTGTTTGGGGGAAGAGAGTGGGTAGCTGGATTACAGATGTTCAGAGGTGCCTTCCAACCTCAAATGCTACACAATTTTAAGTTTCAGTTAGGTAATACTAGTTATGCAAGTCATACCTAGATTTTCTTTCCAGGTTCCAGTATTTCCAACACAGAAAAAAAAAAATAAGCCTTTTGAACAACTGTAGGAAATAAATACAGAAAACCACACTGGCCATTCACCCCTATTGCTAGAAAAGATCATAATTTTCAAAAGGAACCATATCAATATGTAAAAGCTGAGTTACAAAAGTACCTTAGCACTGTGCTATTTTTCTTTCCCAAGCCCTCTTCAGGCATACCATACAGATATTTCTGCTATTTTTTCATCCTATTCTCTTAAGGAGGTAAATTAACAGTCTTTATACGTACAGAAAGTGGCTATAATTATCTTCACCTCCCACAATTCCCTTCCCTTTACACCCACAACCCGTATTTTAGTTTTGGGTTAAAAATTTATCCAGCTCTGCACAAACCGTAAGTTTGGCTCAGTCTGGTACAGAAAACCAGGTTCGTTCTCATAGCCCCAGATTCCTGTCAAGTTACTGGCTCGTGACCCCCCATGGTATTACAGACGGCGAGGTAGGAGTCACAAACCATCCCCGTCCCTCCAAGCACCAGGGGTCAAAAGCACTCCATTCTGTTCGCATACAGCAAACACAAGCTCAACAGCCATCTGCCTCTATGTGCCCTTGTCCAGTTCTGGGCAGCTACTTGGAGATCGCACGCACAAACCAAGACAGCAGAATGAAACCAGTGGCTGTTCTGCACAGCTAAACCGTTGGCGATTTTAAAGGCATACAAGCGGGTGACTGCTGCCCTCTGCCATGTCATCCAGCTGTAAGCAACCTGATCAGATGTTTCCATTACATTGGCAGAAACAAACAGAAGTGACGTTTAGATCACTAGGGTTAAACTTCCTTGCTTTCCTGTTGCTAATGCTCACTTATCACAGGTGCTGTTATTTGTTCTTATCTATAAAAGAAAAACTAATTTAGTCACCTTTAGATCATCACCTCTATAGCTATTTTTAAAGATGGCTGCAACTACAAAGTAGCAAAAATACTCCTGAGGTGGAAGAAAGAGGGAAGGAGATTAGTAAGTGGTTACCTTACAGTGCATTAAGATATATTATGTGCATTCAGTCCACAAGACTTAACTACTAGTCCGATGTACCCTCCTACCCCAACACATACAGCGCAGGTGTTGTGTATTCAGCCCTGTCTTACTCCACAAACCTGCCCCGCTGTGCTTTACAAACTGGCTAACGTAGTGTCATGTCATGTAATAACCTAAGTGCAACCAAATCATGAGGCCTTACACCTGGAGATAAAAGATATGGAACCTTTGTGTGAACAACCTGGAACTGAGATGTTCCAATCAGAGTAATAGCAACCCTTCTCTGCAACCACGTAGCCAGAGCAGAGCGTATTTATGCTTGCCAAAATCTGTGGCACAAAACAGTGCTCTAAGAATGCCTCTTTCTCTAGTTAGAGAGAAAATGTCTTGAACCAAACACTTTGTACTGTCAGTCATGCCAGCGACAAAAAGTGTATACGCCAGGCAACCCTAAGAACACACATCTGACAACAACAGAATAACTATCAAAGCAACAAAGGCATCAGATATAAGATCATAGCTGCCGCTCCTCTGCTGGAAAGGAAAAGGCACCAAATAAAGTACTGAGCTCTAATTCTCTCTAGCATTGCCCAGGCGTGTACCTCCTAATTCATTTCATGAATGCTTGAAAAATGCATAATCTTACATAAGATGAATTCCAACTGGTCACAAAGGAAGGCAAAATAAGAACAGTGTTGAAACCACTGCACTGGTGTTACTGCCTCTCCTTTGGCGAATCCGACAACACACACTTGAATACACACACCATTACATATTATTTTCTGTGATACAGCTCCTAAGCTGCAAAAAGAACAATACAAAAATGCCACCATGCACCAGCCCAACCTCCTGCACCGCCCATCGCCTCACCAAGGGGAGCCAGCGGAACCTACAGCGGGAGGAGAGCCTTTGCAAAGGCAAGGGGTGTTTTTTCCCTTTTGCTTGCTTTTTTCTTTCCACATCAGAATCAGTGATTAAAAGTGACAACAAATTAAATTGACTGAAGTTCCCCATCAGCATCTTTTTTTGCCTGTGACACTGCCTCATTAAACAGCTGTATATTTTTGCCGGCAAAAGAGTCACACAGTTTTCTTTTGATGTCAAATAGTTTCAAAATAAACCAATCAGGCTGGAAACTGTACGCTTAAATGCGTGATTGATTACTGGTTTGCCAGCTGGAGACATTCAAGACACGGGCCATTTTCATTACCTGTTTCCCATAATGTCGCACAGCATGTTGGGTAAAGAGACTGAGCACAGAAGGCTAATTAAACATTTCAGCAAATATTAAAAAAAAAAAAAATCCAAGCATAAAGTTTTTGCTGTCATTATAAAGAATACTCTGCTATACCAGACTTCATAACTTTAAAAACGTATTTAAAACAAATAAATTCTCAAAACATTTATTTGAAGGCAGAAAATATCACAAGCTGATATTTTTATTATTTAACAACAATCTACATACCTTCATCTAATGTTTATAGCCCATTTTTCCACTGTTTTAAAAACAACTGAAATCATACAGAACTCATGCAAGTTTGCACTCTGCTTTTCAAACTGGTGGGAGACACTGAATGCAGCACCATGAGTATCACTGAATGCAGTTGTTATAATATCCTTTCTCCTCTCTTGACAAAACAAAGTTAAAGTTGAGAGATAAAGGACACTTGGAAGTATATTGTATTTTAATCAACGATTACTCCAGAGAGAAATTCTGAAGCACCATGTCCCATGAGTAACAACATTTCCTCTGCTTCTATTACTCATTCTAAAATATTTGCATTTAACATTTGTACAAGGTAATCTGGTACATTTCTATCTTTACAAAGAACAGGAAAACATGTCCTGAAAAACATCAACATCCATCACTGAAATTAGTTTTGCTTCTTACCACTAAGTAATCCAGACAGTTGGTCACCAGTTCGAGGAACAACTATAGTGACTCTGTCACCTCCCTCTTCTCCCTTATTGTTCCAAAAAGACAAACTGAAGGGCCACCAGCGATTTAATCTGTCAAGATGTCTCTTTATTTGAAATAATCATACTGTATTTAGAGAGTGCACATCAAAGCTACACAATGTTACACAGTGGAAAAAATCCAGGGGCAATGATACATTGGAAGTAATGCTACTCATCAGTTAAAAAAACCAAGCTCCGCAACAGCCAAAACACTTAACAGGTTCCTTTCTTTTTAAAATTTATGTATTTAAGAGGAAGCAAGATAGTGGGAGGGAACTGCAAAACACTTCTTCCATGCACCCTTTTCGGGACTCCTCTGATGCAAGAGTTTGTCCCACTCGCTGGCCTATTCTTTCTCAGACTATGGGACAGAGGACAGAAGGCTGCTGTGATGGCGATCCGTTCACCGTGCGGGCAAAGCCCATTCCAGACGGGCTCTGCACCACCAGAACTGCATCCTGACCACACTCGGCGCTTCCCGCTCTCCTTTACAATGGCCAACTGCCTGCCCGCCCGTCCCAGGCCATTGTGCAGCCGGCTGCTGCTCCCGAGCATCCAGCTGCCCTCCCGGCAACTCCTCCTTCCGCAACGAGTCATTTAAATAATTTCCAATGTAAAGTTACGTTTAGACACGTACCGCATGATCGCCGACAAATGTAAGTGATCTGCAGTTATCCATGCCTAACTCTTGAGTCGACACTGTTTTGCTCCTGAGCCCTAAAAATCGGCCTACACTGAGAAAGAGCATTTACGAAGACGACCTGGGCTAGCGTGACGGCCTTACAGGTGTTTCTCGGGCAACTGTCTCAACGAAACCAGCCCGGGATGCCGGAACGAAGCCATCGGGGTTGCAGCAACCCGCAGCATAAAAGAAAGTG
>NW_009217731.1:0-13188 GCF_000690835.1 Fulmarus glacialis
CCGGTGCACCTCGAAGCGACTGTGGCTGTAGATGAGTCTGTGCCACAGCAGGGATACCCCTGGAGAGACTGTGGCTCATAGATAAGGCTCCACTTGGGGCAGGTACACCCCTAAGGGACAGCAGTGTGTGGATAAGTCCAAGCCGGAGTAGGGGCAAGGGGAGTTCATTGCAATGTTAAACCCTATGGTCTAGTCCAAAGGGACCAGGGGTGGAGATTGTAATGGATATACCTTTAAATTGTTGTAACCCATGATTTGAGTTGCATGTTATAGGAATTACTATAGCAGGAACCACCTGAACCAATGGAGGACAAGCCTTAGAAGAAGCAGTGCAAGCGCAGCAGTGACTTGACCTGAGCCGGCTTTGGTGCCCAGTAACTCCACGCAACACACCACCTCTCCTGTCCTGAGTGACCACCATAACAGATGGAGCCCAACGTCATGGACTAAATGAATGCAGTGGACACTTTGTGGACATTTATGGACATTTTACAGGGGTGGTCCATAGACTAAGGGAATGATATCTGTGTATTATATCCAGTTTAATAGAACAGAAAAGGGAAAATAATAATGATAATGATAAAACATACAAAATGAGTGATGCACAATGCAATTGCTCACCACCCGCGCTGACCGATAACCAAGTAGCGATAGCTACTTCCTGGATCACGCCTACCATTCATATACTGAGCATGATGTCATAAAATTCAGTTCATTCTTCATTAATCTGGGTGATTTTTACTGCTATACCATTGATAGCAACCATAGAAATAATATCAGCATAACAATCACTTTTTAGGCAAGACATAAGAAATACAGCTTCAAGCAATGCTAGTTGCAAGTCTGTGGAGCTGCAGTGGAAAACAGGATATTTTATACAGCATGAATTCTCTGCTGTTTAGGACAGTTGTTTACCTCACTTTGTTTGCCCAGATATTAAATCAGTTTCTGTGACATCTTTTGTCAGTGATACTTGGCTAGTAAAGGTGATGGATGGTGCTATAAGCTACCCTGAGCTCTTCCATTCACTTGCTGAAAGTGTCTTGACAAAGTCGGGAGAAACTTGCTGAAACAGCACCTAAACCATAATTTGAAGGAAATACATGGGCCAAACTGTGTGATCTAGTATTACAGTTGACTTTTTTTGGAGTTCCTTTTGGTGTGTATCTATGAAATATTGTTGAGTTCAGCTGAAAAAATAACAATAAAAAAAAATCTAAGAAATAGTTACCAGATCAGTGAGAAGTATTCTTGCAAGTTTCTTTAAAAGAAATAACCTCATGCTTTTCTTCTTCAAATAGAAGAAAAAATACAAAACTTTAATACATAATTTCATGGAAAATTTACTACTTTTTCAGGCAGATACATGTGTGTGTGAATGTGCACAAATACATATTAGAAGATGAAAAAATTTAATCTGAAAAGCCATCACCAACAAGATTGAATACTTCTAGTTTAAAATATACTAATCAGCATTTTTGTCTTGCTGATACTCTAGCTGATCCTCTCCTTAATTTAATATAACCATACCACGCTATGGTTCTTCTAACTTAAGTGACACATAAAACTAATGTTAAACAAACTGATAAACAGCAAGAGTTCTGATGAAATCCTATTCTAATTAAAGGAACAACATATTAAATTCCTATTACGTGGTAGCGCAAGGTCAGTTTGCAGGTACATTGCTTTTTCTGGCTCTTTGTGCTCTGCGTGGATTCTTACAGCAATAACACTCACTCCCATGACAATAATGGGGCATCTCTTACACATATGCTGTATCATCTGTGAAAAGAACAGCAAATGCCACAGAGAAGCAGCATGAAAGTAGTGGCTCAGAAGCCTCTTTAGAAGCTGAAAGAATGATTACATTAGTAGGGACACAAGACTACCTTTGCAAAATGGTACCTATGCAGCAATTGTGTCCTTATTTACCTCAGGCACTGGAAATGTAAATTTCTGGGAGACTTGCTTTAGCATCTCTCCTGTATTCTGAGATCTTTCTCCATCATCAGCTTTTTCCAACTATTTCTTCAATAACTGAGAAAGACACTCAATATTTTTCGTCTTTCAAGGCAGCCACAGTTCTAAGGGGAAAGTTGCCCAGCCAGTGCTGCTCCCACACATTTCATTGGCTCTACTTCACATGCAAAAGAGGATCAGCTATGCCCAGCAGATGTGTCCCATGTGTCTAAAAAATAGTACTCAAAAGGCCTATTGAATAATCCAGAAGCAAAGGCTTTGCAATAAGCAGCTATGTTCTGGGATTTTGGGGGTGGGGTGGTATTTTTCTTCAAAAAGAGTTTAGACAATTGGGGTTTTTTGAGGCACATACCAATGCTTTATGATTTCTGCAATGTGACAGCTTTCTTACACTGTTGTTGAGCTTGACTCCAATGTTTTCA
Source organism: Fulmarus glacialis (assembly GCF_000690835.1). Lineage (NCBI taxonomy): Eukaryota > Metazoa > Chordata > Aves > Procellariiformes > Procellariidae > Fulmarus > Fulmarus glacialis. Next base: position 2,403 of record NW_009217731.1, read on the forward strand.
CCCCAATTTCTGACTTTTGACATCCTATATCTGTTGAACTTCGTGAAGGGATAGTTTGTTTTGATGCTTGTCTTGGAAGGCATTATTCACTCAGTCAATGTCTCCTTGAAAATCATGCTTGACTGCAAAGGTGATTTATGAGGGATGATGAAGATCTAAGCAGCACAGAAATAGAGACCCCAGCTCGGCAACATCAAATTAAAACACAGTTATATTTCCAAATATTATTTACAGTGCCATCCTGTGATATTGACAAGCAGTGTCTGAAGTGAGCTCCTGAAGCTGTTAGCATTTCTGTAGGGCAGCAGAGTTCAGATTACAGAAGTTCTGACAGTAATGAAAAAAACGTTCGCTTGTACATCAGGAGGCTGCACCGGTGCCTTCCTTTTTTCTGTTTCCAGGGCCAATGAAATGTAGTCCAGATTTCTTACCCATTTCAGTGTCACCAGTTGATACATGTGCAACTCTGCTGTGACTGAAATGCCCCCTGAAATTCAGACTTACACTTTTGGTATTTCCACTGATTATGGAAAACCTGTTGTAAAAAGCACCCTAGCTCATCAATGAATTTTAACTGCATGTTCTTTTTTACTTTCTTGAGTAAGTCCTTTCTTGAAGGGACGAAGTCTTATGTTTAAGTCCTTCAATAATTATCCTAACCCTACAAGGTGCCACATGGAGTACAATTAATCTCAAAAGTGGTTGATAGGTTGGAGCTAATTAGAATTTTGGCAGTAAGGCTCATCATATTAAAAGTAAAATAGACAGCACTGCATGGCAAATTGTTTCTCAGTTAACACAAAACATTTAACAAACTAAATAGCTATGAGAAACATAGGTAATAGTAGTCATTTGAATACAGTATTTTTTAACCTTAACAATACTACTTGAGAAATTCAATTTTCACAGAGATGAACCGCAAATTATTTTCTGTGCATTCCCTGATAATAAATATTATAGCTGGTCCAAAATCTCACAGCAATTATAAAAAGGATTTAATGTTTGATTTGTGAAGTATTCTCTCACTGGTAGCTAATCAACCTTGGTAGTTAGTTGAAGGCCCTTAGGCCCAAATCCACAAAGGGACTCATATTTAGCAAAGACAATTTTAAAACAAATCTAATTATGCTGGATTTTAAGCTGAAATTGGATTTCTAATAAAACCACAGTTGTGTTATCTTTCTTTCTGGTCATCTTCATTTGGACTCCAACGGACATCAGTCCAGCAGGTCAGTATGCACCAAAACCCTGGAACTAATGAGAGGTATCTCCTGGGGAAACTGTCAGTAGCTGTACAAACCTAGGACATCTTATCACAAATGTAGGCTAGTAACAAAGATTTTTGACACTTATGTTAACAAAAAGAAAGGTTGCGCCATTCAGCCATAGTTTGTATTGTCAGTATAGTTGTAAACTGACAGCTTACAAAACTGTCCCAGGCGTATCTTGTGGGGGTTATTTTTCAGACGTTATGACATATATTTGTTTAAGATGATGTTTAAACCAGCACTGGAATTTTTAAGAATATGCAAAATGAGTACTAGAGGAAATATATTGCTCAAAATTACTTGTTTTCTTCTTTGATGTCTCTATGGATTTCTCAGACACTACCCTTTTCTTCTCGTACATCCCAGATTGTTGAAATTTCTGAGAATTTTCTCAAAGTGCTTTGAGCCCAGTCCAGTAGCATATTACTGAATTAGATTGTAATAATCATTGATGATATTTTGATGTTATTATAATCCCACAGTGTGTTCCTTTTAGGGATGAAGATTTCAGGTCTGAAGAATGATTAGCAGAGTATGCAGTGCTGAACGATAGGAGATCTCCATATAAGAACATTTACCAAACTTTAGCTTAATGTATTCAACTCATTAATGAGAAGAAGTATCAAAAATACTAGCTTACTAAGACATAAATCATGATAACTTCATTCTTCAGGAAACATAATTTTATGAAAAGGGATATATAACCTGGATAATCAAGTGGGGAACTAAACTTTGGCATGGAAATATTGGTCATTCCGTTATAACAATAAGAGCTAAGGTAGAGATTTCTGTCACACAGTTTTGTGATTTTTCAGCATAATGTTCTATAGAGAGATCAAGCATTTGTGTTTTACAGGTTGCTCATTTGTAATGTTACTTGGGCCAGAGATAGAGAAATTTAGTTGTGCTAACATAAAATTTAGTGTCTAAATAATTTTTAGTGTTCTGAAAATATCTTTTTTTTCATTAGGAAAAAATAACACTTGGTTAGAAAAATAACACTATTATTGACTCTAGAACATTGTAGGCATAAAGAAGCTAAGAAGGAAGGACATCCTGTGTTAATTTCTAGAATTTCTTGTATGCTGGTGTTTCTCACTAAAACTCTTACATTGTATATAATTGTATTCATACTGTATTTTTTCAGTTTGTTTTATATACTCTGAACTGGGGAATCAAAAAACCACTTAACTTTATTGCAATATACATGAATTTGACGCTGCTGTACATTTGAATTTCAGCCTTTGTTTAGAAATTTAGAGTGAACAACACTAAGGATTTAAAAGTTCTTCACTGAGAGGGTGGTCAGGCACTGGAACTTGCTCCCCAGGGAAGTGTTCATGGCCCCAAGCCCATTCAAGAAGTGTTTGGGCAATGCTCTTAGATATATGGTTTAACTTTTAGGTCACCCTCTGTGGAGTCAGGAGCTGGACTCAACGATCCTTGTGAGTCCCTTCCAACTCTGGAAATTCTATGATTCTATGATTCTATTTTTGTACAACCACTAAATTATAACATGAAGTAAATTAATCCATTATGAAAAGCAGAATAGAGGGGGTAAGTTTAAAAAGGCTGTGATAAGGAAATTTAGTGAAACAGAGTTATTAATTATTATAACTGACACTCTGTCAATGTGTTGACATCACACTAAAACAGGACTCCTACAGCAATCTCACTCTGAAAAACCAATTGTTAAACTATAATAGTTGTACTAATTTTTTTGTAATTCATACTTTAACACATGATTTTCTTCTTCAGCAAAAAAAAAAAAAAAAGGAAATTTAAATAACTAAAAAGGTGAATTACCTGCTGTGGTGAACAAAATGTACTATGGCTGTAGTTACTACTGCCAGTCTTATACCAGTGGGTTTTCAAATCTCAGTAGTGGTCTATTATGGTCACCGGGAGGACACTGATCACAATGAGCAATGGATCAAACTTCAGCCTTATGAAGTGTTGAAAAATCCTTTCCAAAATCAGTACGTTGTAGTAGCAGACTTTACAAAAAATAAAATAAAGATATAAAAGAAAATGAAGATATAAAATAGATTAAAACAAACAAACAAAAAATATATTTCAGCCTTTACAGTCTGGCAGTGTCATATTCAATGTATCAATACTAAGGGTGCATACTGTCCATTAGACATTCCTAAATGTGTATAAAACTCAAACAGTAACATTTCATTTTGAATGAAATATTTCACAAATGTTGGTCCTCCATTTTGCACTTCCGAAGACATTTCCAGATTATATATCTTATTTCAAATTTTTAAAGGCATTGAATATCTAAATCACTAGTATTTACACATGAGAACATTTTTGAAGCCTAGAATAAATAACTACTTACACATATATTTGTATAAATAACATCTGAAGACTTCTTTGTAAAATTGTGGTGAATGGAATTCAGATTTTTCTGTTTCTTTGACAAAACTGATATTGTTCCACGGTTTTGGCTTATACTAAACCAGATGATTAAATTTCTTCTGCTTTTTGCTGGTCCTTCACCTCCTGTACTTTGCATGTGATGAATCTCTGACAAGGTATTTTCTTGCTCTGGTTTTACAATTCTAAAAGTTTAAAAGTAAAAGGACAGAGTGAACAAGATACTATTCTCAATGAACAATAAAGGTGAGTCTACTTTGTCAGGCAAAGGCAGAGAGTTTAGCCTTATGATCTCAAGCAATATTGTTTAAGTCTAAAGCATGGGTCATGGCCTATTTTATTTACCTGTATAAGGTGTCCTTAAAGACCCTATTGTGCAGATGACTTTGGACGTTCCTGAACTAGAGCAGAGTTAATGATATTCTAATTTTGTAACTAGCTGTATGTTTAAGTACCTTTTATCTTCAGTTTCTAAGGATCTTTTAGCTCCAAAATAACTTTAATAACCTTTAATATTAACCACAAAAAGTTATTTCTAACAATGCCAATGAGAAAACCAAGAGAAATTTGGTTTACCATCTCATGTTCATCAGTTAGAAGTAAAAAACCAAACAAACAAACAAACAAAAAAACCACACCAAATCCCTTCATTTAGATCAAATATAGTGAATGCTTTATTTTACCATGTTGGTTCTTTCAAGGGGAGTTCAAGCCAGAGAACAGACAGCAAAATTTTTTAAAAATATAGTCTCTGTGTATTTTTCACAAAGCTGTGCATTGTGACCATGAACTGCACACATATAACATGCATTTTATTTCTTTCTTAGGCAATAATTTATTGTGTATTTCATTCCAAACTATTTTTAAAGGTAAGAGAAAGTGGTTGGAATCTGAAAGCAAAGAAATTCCTTTACTTTTGAACACAGGGATGAATTAAGACCTCATCCTTTGTTTATCTGAAAAGACACATCTGGTGTGAAAAAGAGCCAAACCCACTATCTGCCCTTCACAATGGTGGCTCCCAGTTTTCATTTTATAGGCTTTGGACTACACACTAAAGGACTGGAGTCTTCATCTCCATTTATTCTATTCATCCTCATCTAGTTAGTTTAGGATCACTCTTATTTTTTACATATCCAGTCACTTGCAGGTGATTCTTGCTTCCATAAACTTGCTAACACAGGTCTGAAATTTTTAATGTATGTAAGTTAAGTATAGCTTAGCTTTAAGTATAAAAGCCTTGACAGCTGCTTGGAGTTATCAATTTGAAATGGAGTACATTCAGGTACTTTGTATATAGCCTGCAGAAGATCATCATCTCCCCTAGGAGATTATAGTTGTCAGACCTTGAGTGGTCTAACTTGTTTTGGAGAGAGAAAGCTACTATTTGAGAGAAAATTAGGTTTTCATTCCCCCACTCTGCCCCGATCTGTTTGATTGCTACTGTGAAAGTAGCAGTAAGATGGTTGCCCTTCAATGCAATTTCAGAACAAGTAATTACAAAAGACAATAAAATATACACATCATATTTTACTTACATGGAAAACTGCCTTCTAACTGGCATCTCTACACCCCTCCACAAAGCCCAGTTCACATGCCTATTTCTTCCACACCTCTGCATGGCTTGGGCCAGGCTGATTGATTTGCTGAAGCTAGAAAACAATAGGAAGTTGAGAAAGCTTAAAATAATAAATTTCCTTGATTAGCAGTATTGTATAAATATCTGATTTTATCTGACTTTATGAATAGTTTTCTGAATCCAGTCAAATCAATTCAGTGGTTTGTTCAGTCTTTCTGTTTTTCCTATTTCTTTTCTTAGAAAACTGACAAGTTAAGTCCAGCAGACACAAGATTCCTCAAATGGTTTGTTTTTAGAGATGGTCAGAAATACAGTGTTAAACCTTTTTGCTTTTTTTCCTTTATTACTTTTGTTTTCACCATCACTGGAATCAGCTGATGGAAACTGAGCTGTTTCACAGGACATGTGATGAACTTCTTTCCAGTTAGTTTGCTAGTTGATAGTTGGAGACCTGGAAACTGACAGGTGGGTCTCCCAAGGTTCCTACGTCCCAGATGCCTTTGTTCAGGGGCTCCGGAAGCTCTGGCACTGCAGGCTGAAAGTGACCAGTTTGCATTAGCTTTGCTATTCCTTCATCACTGGATAGATGCCATGAAACAGCAAATACTTGCTATCAGATAATAAAAGTTTGATCAGCCTTTATTTTTTTTCTCCAGATTTTTGAAAATCTTTGCCCATAGAAGAACGTGACATTGGTAATCTGTTGTTTAAACTGTATTCTTTTGTTAATCTTTATTATTAGTATAATTAGTTGTATAATGCCTACCAACCTTACCCTAATCAAAGCCTTTACTAAAAAATAGTTGCTTATGTTAGGAATCTACCATCATATGAATCTTATTGCCATAAACTGTGAACTTTTTTTCACACTCTATTCATGTCTTCTGCAGACTAACAATGCCCAGTCCACTCAAACTTTCTTACGAGGGCAACCAGCAAAGGTACGTCCTGTAATTCTACTAATTCTTTTTTCTAAATCCTCTCCTCTTTCTTTTTTAATTCATAACACACAACTGTTTGTACAACAATTTCCTACTACCTTTTTGATTTACACAGTCAAATAGCTTCCATTTTTTTACTAGCCCAGGTTTCCATTAATTTTTCCGTAATTTGGCAAGTCCAGCTTCAGATTTGATACAATTTGATCATATTCAGATTTGAATAATCCTACAGAATGGAAGAAAGAGAAAACAAAGCTACTTATTCAATTACTGACGTTGAATACCTGCATTTTTTTCCTAAATTTTAGATGCATTTCACTTGCAACACATGCTGAGAATAAGTAATGCTGGTCTCCCTTGGGGATAATACTAGCTTTGTCATGCAGAGAGGCCTATTTACCGAATGGCTTAAAATTGACCAATCTGTATTATTATAGCAATACTGGGATTTCTGACCTACATTTAAGAAGTCTGATTGCACTGATTTAGATTCCCCAAATACCCATATTCTCTTTCCATATTCCTCTGTTTAGCAGTGATGTCTATGTAGGTCATTTTTGCCTGAATCTGGTCTAATTTTCACTACTGCCTAGTTAGTGTGGGTATGACACAACTGACAACATATTTAAACATTTTTTAATAAGCATATTAATATAGAAGTCCAAGTCAAAAAAACAAGTGTTTTATCATGTATTCATGTTTGCTCTTTGGAATGACCAATATAGAAATTCAGTGGAAAAAATACTAGAAACTAGTTAAAAAATCCTGCCAGCAGACAACCTTATGATATTAGTAAAGCAACATTAAATTGTCTTGTCTTGGGGGGTGGTGGTGGGTGGGTTCTTTTGGGTTTTCTTTGTTTGTTTGTTTGTTTTTCCCCAAAAAATGTTAAGCGGCTCCACTGGACCATGTCTGTTCTGTAAAGTAAGTTTGTTCCTTCTGTCTACATTCATAGAGACAGAAAAGAATCAGCCTCTGAGACTTCAGCATTTTGAATCACACAGATTCCTCTAAACAAACTGATACAGTTTTGAAATGTATGAGTTTTCTCTTGCATCTAAAGTTTTGTTTGAACTCAAATTAGCGTTCAGGCAAACCCATCAAATTATGATTTTGGAAAAAATATAAGGAAAAATAATTATCTTACCTAGTCTCAGATGTGATGAAACATTCTAGGTTTTAATAGCTTTGGGAATTCAGTGTGAGCCTAGATCTTTGTTAGCCTTTTGAAAATCTAGTTTTCAAAAGGGACAAGTATATTTTGCGTGCTTAAGTTTATAGGGAGAGATATATAAAAGCACATAAAAAGGGACATGATTTTCTGAAGTTCATCTTGATACAAAACTACTACTATGAAATTAGATTGCAACTTCTATTAATCTCATTAGAAAAGGAATCAAGCTGAATGTGTAATTAGATATCCTAGAGAGAAACAAGCTGCTTTGCACAAAGAGATAGTGAGAAGCAAGTCAATTATTATTTTTGTTAGCATTGTCATGACTAAGCTTAGGTGTGGCAGCATAGAAAACTAATATAAACAGGAAGATACAGATCATATTACTAACTTAAAACAGTTAATAAAAAAGAAATGTGTTCTTCCTTATGGAAGTGAGACTTTTAGGAAAAGATCATAGAGGGATGATTTTAACTAGTTGGGACTCCTCGAAGGATCAGGAGAAAAAAGAAAAAATTAAAGTTATTCTGAACACCTACTGTCAGCTCCCTTTTAAAAGGAAATGAATGAAAATACAATGAAAAAACTCACCATATGACCCTTTCATGCCCATGACTTGGCAGATTGACAAGAACTTTGATGTTCAGAAGCCTGAATTTGAAAGAGTGACTGACAGTAAAAGAGAGAGAAAGGAAACCAAATCCTGAATGGCGAAACAAATCTACAGGACAGTTCAGTTGGAGCACCTTTTTCCAGGAATGGGAGGGAGAAAGGGAAGGAGAAGAGGAAGGGGAAAGGGGGAAGGCAAGATAGGGAGTCGTATGCTACGGAAACACAATGTGAAGCAAGCTTTGAGATTTCCAGAAAATATGGGGATGGAGTTAAATAATAGGGAGGAATTTTTACCTTAGAAAGAATGTTCTAGAACAAATATTTTCTTCATCATAGGCTTTGATTTCTTTGATTTTTTTATTTTTTTATTTCTTTGATTTTGTTTTTTTTATCAACCCATAATAAGAGTAATAAATGAATCCCACTTATTATTATCTTTAATTTGTGTACTATGATGAAGATAAATCATCCATCACATAAAAATTCCTTTTTAAGACAAGGTCTATATTGCCAGCTTTTGTACTATCACAATGTATGAAAAATGGATACCGAAAACGTGGCAATGCTATGCTAGAAAAATTCTGCTTTGTAGAAAGCTACCTTGACTTTTGTTGTGTCTTTGAGAGAAATGGTGTAACCATGTTACCTCAATGTATTGGATCTCCACTGGTGACTCTGCCAAAACAGTTTAGACAGTGGAGTCTCCGTAGTACAGATATGGCTTAAGAAAGACGATAAATAAAGATAATATATATTTTTTAAAAAAATCATTATTATGACGAAATAAATAGTGAAATAAATAAAAATCATTTGATGTTTTTATCCAGATGCACTGAGAGAAGCTTAACAGAGAAATGGCGCCAAAAAGGTTTATCTTCACTTTGGTACCTTTGAACCCTCACACCTCTTTCATTGTTTGGTTCACAGTTCAGGCTAAGGAAACTTCAAAGACCTTTTAAGATACACCTGCTTGTCTAGGACTTCAGGGGATCATTCAAGCTGATAAGGGCACCAGAAAGAATGGGTGAATGACCATTTTATTAGTGAAGAAAAGAATTGGATGAAAGAAAATTGAAATGGTCAGCCTTTGAACATGAGTATCCAGAGATGTTTTGAAAGGAGGGGCAGTGATATCAGCAATGATGCCAGGGGGAGAAGGAAGGTAAAAGTTCATTTAGTCACCTCAACAATTTCCTTGAGAAGTTCAACAGAAATTGAAATTCATATAGATGTATGGTCCTCCAGAAACACGAGGGAGTTCTGCAATTCTATGTTTCATCACCATCTCTCAAACCAATGCATCCAATTAGAAATAACAAATCCAATAAGAAATAATTATTATCTCATGAAGTTGGAAGAATTAACAGAGCATCTAGTAGAAGGGAAAATTGGTGCGTGGCTGAATGAGGCAATATCCTTTCTACAGAATGAGAAACTCTTGGACCCATCAATTCTTCTTATATTAATAACGTTGCGTTATGTGTAAATAAGACTGCTAGAAGAGAAATATAACAAGTTTGCATTATAGCATCCTTCCTATTGTGATGTGATCTTGCCCAAAAATTTTTCTATTGTAAACTAGGCAGGAATTCATCTGATTACAAAATCATGTGGCAGCTCATAGGAACCCAAAGGACATTTCCAATTATTCTTTCTGATCAAATAGAGCTTACAAAAGGCAGATTAAATGAACAGCATTTACTAGGCAACAAAACTCAATCTGAAAAAATAAGTTCACCAACTTAGAGATATAAGACTGAAATAATTTTGTTTTATTCAATGATTCTATTCATTTGCTTGAATTGAAAAATCTGAAAATAAGCTCTAAATATCTGGATTATATAAAAATCCCTTATTTACATTTCCATTAAAAATCAATGAACCAGAATTCCTGAAATTTCAAAGAAAATGTGATTATATCTATCATTAATTTTATCTATAGCTTAGATGTTTATAAACTAGGTCTTTAGTTTATGATACTGACCCCTCATTTTTTATTCCTTTATTTTTCTGACAACTGGATAAGTTTCTGAAGAGCTCAATAAATATCATAGAATCATAGAGTCATACAATCATTTAGGTTGGAAAAGACCTTTAAGATCATCAGGTCCAACCCTTAACCTATCACTGCTAAGTCCACCACTAAACCATATCCCTAAGCACCACATCTACACATCTTTTAAATACTTCCAGGAATGGTGACTCAACCACTTCCCTGGGCAGCCTGTTCCAAGGCTTGACAACCCTTTTTGAGAAGAAATTTTTCCTGATGTCCAGTCTAAACCTCCCCTGGCGCAACTTGAGGCCATTTCCTCTCGTCCTATTGCTAGTTACTTGGGAGAAGAGACCGACCCCCACCTCGCTACAACCTCCTTTCAGGTAGTTGTAGAGCGCGATGAGGTCTCCCCTCAGCCTCCTCTTCTCCAGGCTAAACAGTCCCAGTTCCCTCAGCCACCCCTCATAAGACTTGTGCTCCAGGCCCTTCACCAGCTTCGTTGCCCTTCTCTGGACACGCTCCAGCACCTCCATGTCCTTCTTGTAGTGAGGGGCCCAAAACTGAACACAGTATTTGAGGTGCGGCCTCACCAGGGCTGAGTACAGGGGCACGATCACCTCCCTCCTCCTGCTGGCCACACTATTTCTGATACAGGCCAGGATGCCGTTGGCCTTCTTGGCCACCTGGGCACACTGCCGGCTCATGTTCAGCCGGCTGTCAACCAGCACCCCCAGGTCCTTTTCCTCTGGGCAGCTTTCCAGACACTTTTCCCTGAGCCTGTAGCATTGCATGGGGTTATTGCGACCCAAGTGCGGGACCCGGCACTTGGCC
>NW_009217732.1:0-578 GCF_000690835.1 Fulmarus glacialis
GGCAAAAAGGGCTTGTAAATAAAACAAAGCTAAAAAAAAAACGGGCGATGATACCCAGAGCACGTGTCCCCCCATGGATGCACACCTGGATGAACACTGAGGTGTTATACCATCTGCTATACGCATTGATGCTATACCATCGGACCGGTAGAGCCGAAAACCAGCCAGAGATCCGCCTTTCCTGCTCCGCGCCTTTCCTGCTCCGAAATCAATCCCTTAGGACTGCCAGCTGGGATTTAAATATTTACTTATCTGCCCCAAAATAACCTCGGCTCCCCTCGGCTGTATTCCCGCGCTCCAAGTCCTGAACCAGAAGATGGGGAGAGCAGAGAAATAGGAGTATAACGCCGTTAACCGAGGGTCAGAAACCTGCAGAAAACCAGTTTTGATGAAAAAAAATCAATGAAATCAATTAACAAGTGCTCCTTCCAGGGGTTTTCCTCAGCCGAGCAAAGCTGGCTCTGAAAAAACAGGGTAAATAGGAATAATAAAGAGGTGAAACAAATAGAAAGGTGAAACAAATAAAGGCTTGTTTCGCTCCCTGAACCTCACGTTAAGTGATTTGCAGTGAAAAGACC
>NW_009217733.1:0-274 GCF_000690835.1 Fulmarus glacialis
TCTGTAACGGGAGCCAGGCCTGGTCCCCCGCCAGCGGTCATTTGCTCTCTTTAATTTTATCTCCTGGGGCCTTTGACCCACACATAGTCTTCGCAGCGTGGGGCTGGGCGGGTGCACTCTTAACGTGCTCCGGCACCAGCCGACACGGCTCTGTCGCAGCCAGCCCCTGCGCAGTCCCACTGCCACTTCCTCTGGTGATGGTGGGAAGCGTTGGGCTGCTGCGGGTGGGGAGGGGAGCACCCAGATGCCCGGGCTGTGCCTGGCTGTGGCAGGG
>NW_009217733.1:326-1459 GCF_000690835.1 Fulmarus glacialis
TGGGCAGGCCTGCACGGTTTTCTTCCTGCCTCTGCGATTCCTATGGCTGGGGAGGAGGGGAAGTGACTTCTGGAGGCCTGCCACCTTGCATAGCAAGGGTGTAGGGCAGCAGGAGGTCATGAATTCACTGGCCCTGTCCTGGTCCCTCCGAGCAAACCCACACTGGTTGCTCGCTCGCTCACGTGCTTCTGGATCCTCCCTGCCCCAATGCAGCCCAGGGCCTTTTTTGGAGGAGCAGGTGCTACCACTTCATCTTGGGGAATGCTGTTGCGGCCACCAAGCTGGGCAGGCGCCTCAGCACTCCCTCTTCTGCCAGCCTCCACCGCTCTGATGCTGGGCTGGGCCAGTTTCCAAGTACTGCTTAGGTGTGGGGAGCCTGGAGTTATTGCTGTTTGCGCAGAAGCTCCTGCACAAGTGCTGACGACTTACCCCAACAAGCACTCGGAGCAGCCATCCCTGCTCCGCTGCCCTGTGCTCTCCCATTTCTGCCCAGCCCCCGCACTGGGCTGGTGCACTGACGCTGCCGGACTCTGCCCCAGGTCCACCTGCAGACACAGCAGGAGGTGAAGATGCGGATGATGGGGATGGCGATGCGTGTGATCCGCACCGACGGCTTCCTGGCTCTCTACAACGGGCTCAGCGCCTCGCTGTGCCGGCAGGTGAGTGCCGCTGTGCCCTGACGGCCTCTGGTCCCTCGAGGCCAGCATGGAGCTCCTGCTGCGTGGCGCTGCCCTCCCTGTCTGGCTGGAGCTGACAGGCTGCCCTGGGCTGCGGGGGCCAAGGAGGCAGGTGCCCAGCGGGGCACAGCGGCTCATTCTCCCTCTCCTCCAGATGACATATTCCTTGACTCGCTTTGCCATCTACGAGACTGCGAGGGACCACTTGGGCCAGGGCAGCCAGGGGCCTCCACCCTTCTACCAGAAAGTGCTGCTGGGTGCAGTGGGAGGTGAGCGAGGGAGCGGGTCCCTCAGCCCTGGGCTCCCTCAGGCTGGAGGAGCTCCCTGACCCCAGCCCTTCTTTGGCTGCAGGTTTCACTGGCGGGTTCGTGGGGACCCCGGCAGACATGGTGAACGTCAGGTCAGTTCTGCCCGTGTCCCGGTGCTGCTGGTGAGGGAGGCTTGTGGCTGGCGTGC
>NW_009217734.1:0-370 GCF_000690835.1 Fulmarus glacialis
CTCCTTCAGTACCCTTGGGTGGATCCCATTCGTTCCCATAGACTTGTGTGTGTCTAAAGGGTGTAGCAGGTTGCTAACTATTTCCCTTTGGTTTATGGGGATTTCATTCTGCTCCCCTGTCTTCCAGCTCAGGGGGCTGGATACCCAGAGAACAACTGGTCCTACTATTAAAGACTGAGGCAAAGAAGGCATTAAGTACCTCAGCCTTTTCTTCATCCTTTGTCACTATGTTTCCCCCCGCATCCGATAAAGAATGGAGATTCTCCTTAGCCCTCCTTGTGTTGCTAATGTATTTATAGAAACATTTTTTATTGTCTTTTACGGCAGTAGCCAGATTAAGTTCTAGTTGGGCTTTGGCCCTTCTAATTTT
>NW_009217734.1:1245-1528 GCF_000690835.1 Fulmarus glacialis
TGCTTAATGGCTTCCAGCTCCTCCTGTTTGTTGCCCTTGCTGCGTGCACTGGTGTAGATGCACTTCAGTTGGGCTATTGATCCCACCACTTTTTGGAGGGAAGAAACCCTAATTCCTACGTGACCATTCTCAGGCGCTCCCGTGGTTTCTAACACATCCATAACCCTTGCGTCTTTGCTGCCGCATGGATCTCCATCCTCTGTCTCCACTGAGATGGCAGACCGAAGGACCTCGCTAGCATACCATCCCTCCAACATTGGCGTGTCGCCCCAGCGCTCTCTCT
>NW_009217734.1:1979-2440 GCF_000690835.1 Fulmarus glacialis
GGCACCAGGCTTCCCTAAGAAGTGGGTCCGGTCTGCATATTGGGCCTTCTCTTCCTCTCAGAAAGGAGTCTCCTATGGCAACGACCCATCTTTTTTTCTTCATGAGAGCAGTTTTGATGCACGGCATAGGCCGACTTAACCTCGGCAACACTGCCAAGCTAGATGAACCATCGTCCTCGTTATTGTTCAGTTCTACTTGCAGAGCCTCCTACCTATTATGCAGGGGCACCTGGGGAGTTAGGGTTAGGGTTAGGGTTAGGTCGCCATTCTCCCTATCCCTTGAGTCACCGTGTTCAGGCAGGTGGAGAGAGGACAGGGAATCCTCCATATCATGCGTCCTGTGTGCCTGACAGGCTGTCCCAGGGAAGGCAGGGTGCGGTTCCAGTGGTCTATCTCTCTCTCAGACTCCCTGATGTTCCTCAGCCTACTCTGCTCCTCCCGGAGCTCTGTCACCAAGCGGA
>NW_009217735.1:0-327 GCF_000690835.1 Fulmarus glacialis
CGGGGAGACCCGCCTGCTGCCCTGGCCCCGCACCCCTCCGTCGTCCGGCTTTGGTGGGCTTCTGCAGCACGGTTCCTCCGGCTCCTGCCCTCTCTCTGGTCTTGTCTGGACCAGAAATGCTGCGGGGCGGCTGCTCCCGGGAGTCACCAGCCCTCGGCTGTGGGACCTTTCCCTGGTCCCTGGCATCGCTCACGTCCACTTCCCTAATTTCACACAAGCTTTCTCAGGGTTTTCGGTGCCCAAAAGCCACCCCACAGGTGTCTGCGTGTTCATCCCCTCCCTGCATTTGCCGTGACTCCTCTTCGGCGGCTGAGGGAAGGGGAAGAG
>NW_009217735.1:395-3053 GCF_000690835.1 Fulmarus glacialis
TGGCTGGGGCAGGGGTGGGGGTTTTCAGGCAGCACTGTCCTGCTTGGTTTCTTTTTTCTGCCTTTAGATAGTTGATGGAGCCCAGGTCTTGTAGCAAAGATGAAAACTTGCGGTGAAGAAATGACTTCTCTAGTGAGCCGAGATTTACTGACTACCCAAGAGACTCCTGTTAGGGTCTCTGTGCCAGTGGATTTTGAGCCTTTACTGATTCAGAGAATCAAAATTTGGTGTCTTTGCTTCCTCTGCAGTACTTTAAAAGCACGAGTGGCTTTTCTTTCCTCCTCTGCCTTTGAATCCAGGGAACTAAATGTGTTTTTCTTCAGTCAGTCACCTTACAAGGCGGGATGCAGAGCAGTGATCTTCAGGGTGTGCAAACAAGCCGTCCAGCCCGTAACCTCGTGTGATCCGTGTTTGATGTCTGTTCTTGAGTAGTCAACAAAATAAGAAGATGCACGTTTATCGCAAACAAATCACTTAACGCATCACAGTGTTTCTTTCAGGAGTAAGTCTTGCCTAACCTGTGCTCCCAACTTCTTTAACTTAAGAGTTTTTTCCTCCACTGACTCTTTTATCCCTTCTGCCTCCTCGTAGCAAACTCTATCAAGGTGGAGATGTACAGCGATGAGGAAGCCAGCCGGCTGCTGTCACAGGATGACCGGATGCTCGAGAAGGAGGACAGCGTGATCGTGGAGGACTCGCTCTCGGAGCCCCTGGGCTACTGCGACGGGACGGGCCAGGAGCCGCACTCCCCCGGGGGTATTCGGCTGCCCAACGGCAAGCTGAAATGCGATATCTGCGGGATGGTGTGCATCGGCCCCAACGTGCTGATGGTGCACAAGCGCAGCCACACTGGTGAGTGGTAGCCCCGAGGCCAGCGTTGCTGCCGGGGCAGGATGGGCTGGAGGGAAGCAAATTTCTGAAGCCGGGTGGCAAGCGTGTGTTGGCTGGTGGGCACAGAAGCCGCGGGAGATGGGTGTCAGGTCCAAGATGCTGACCCCGGTGATGGTGGCCAGAAGATGCTAGTGGGGAAGGGTCCAGGGAATTGCGTGTAGCTGGTCTTTCCTTGTCACTGTCCAACCTCCAGCAGCAGGTCTGTCATTCCGCAGGTTGGAGGTTTGGTAGTTAACTTAGGGCTTTCCCTCTCAAATGCGTTCAGCACTGCTCACCCTGTGAATGCTTCTGCTCTCCCGGGCTGTTGATTCAAGAGCTGCTCCTCTGCAGACTTGGAAAATGCTTTTAATTGGGAGTTTCACCCGCTGCTCCGGTTTTGCAGGAGAAAGGCCGTTCCACTGCAACCAGTGCGGAGCCTCCTTCACCCAGAAGGGAAACCTCCTGCGTCACATCAAACTGCACTCTGGCGAGAAGCCCTTCAAATGTCCCTTCTGCAACTACGCCTGCCGCAGGAGGGACGCGCTCACCGGCCACCTGCGAACGCACTCCGGTGGGTAGCTCTGGCCGGCCACGGGACGGGGAGGGAGGAGGAGGCACGGAGGGAACTCATGGTGATGGTACAAAATCAGGGATTTGAGCCCAGCTTCCAAAAGCGCCAGCCTCGAGCTCTGAACCGACAGCAGCCAAACTTGATCTCGTATCGGCTTTCGGCTTGCCGCAGTCGCTACGCTGCTGCCGCGGTGCAGAGCCAACTTGCCAAAAGCAGAGCGTGTGCCCGCGGGAGGTTGTGTCGGTGTTTGGTTAATGGTCTGGGAACTCCGCTAACCGGAGGGGTGCCTGCAGGGGCTTTGTGCCGCTGTGTGCCAGTCGTTCCTGGGGGTTATTGCATCTCTTTCTTATAAAGATAAATGTTTAATAGATTTTATTGAGTCAAGATAGGTCCCACCCTTGGGTGTGCCCTGCCCTAGTGAAAATGAGCGCTGAGGGGTTTTGTTTGTGTGTTGTTTTGACATTGTCCTCTTTAAATATGACATTTGAGATGTGGTTTTCACCCTCCGGTTCCGTGATGTAACAGCTGGCGGGGGCCATGGGTGGGAGTGAAGTACGCCAGCCGGCCCCCTGGTTTGTGATCGTTTTCCCTTGATTTGCGTACCAGCGTGTTTCTGTGGTGCTGCCGGGGCTTTTAAAGTTCAAAGCAGATGGCTTTGAACACCTGTGACTCTAACCTTTTGAGTGCTACGTGGAAATGAGTGTCGTGTGCTTCCTTGAAGGAAGAAACCTATCCCCTGAAGAGCCTGTTCTCATCACAGCCTTGCCCAGGAGCCCAGAAACCTGCTCCCACCTCGCAGCCTGGCCCAAGAGCCCCAATTTTTTTTAGGTTTCTGCCCTGTGCCCTTCTCAGTGGGGAGGGTGTGATGCTCTGGGTTTAAGCTCCCATCTTGCTGTGGACGAATCTTCCCACTTTGCGGGGGGGAAGTTTTTTGGAAGCTTGTCATCTCTCCCCCGCACACACATCTGAGACTTTCTGGGGGAAGCCAGAGGGGAATCTAAGCGGTTTGACCCCTGGAGCAAGATGCCAAGCCTGGAACGGGGCTGTTGGTTCTCGCCTGGCGCCGGCACGGGAGGAGGTTTGGGGGTTTGCAGAAGCTTCCCATCCATTATATTCTGTCTCTGGACGTCCCTGCTGCCAAGGGACAAAGCTGCTTCTCAGTGTAAAACTTTTTGGTCTCTTGTCTGGTTCTCCAGCCTGGCCGGAATATGGCAGCG
>NW_009217735.1:3097-3648 GCF_000690835.1 Fulmarus glacialis
AGTCGGTTTCGCCCCAGGGGAGGAGGTGAGGTTAGCGGCCTTGGGCTTTGCCAGCTGATGGGGAGAAATGCCAAAGAAATCCTTTCCCTGCATTCTTTCCTTATCTCTAAGGGGGAAAAAAAAAGCAAGAAGGCAGTAGTTGGAGGCAAAAACCCTCCTGTCATTAACTCTAGAGAGCAAAGAGCGTGTGCGTCTCCTCCCGCCCCGCTCGGAGGGTGAGGAAAGCCAGGCTCCAGTGACAGCCCGGCTCCCCACGAAGCACCGCAGCGGCTGCTCGGACCAGCCGAGCCCGCGGCCGCTCCGCCTCGAGGCCTTCAGCTCTCCCGACGAGTCCTTCGGTCTGGAGCGATCAGCATCATCCGTCTTCCTCCCCTCCGCCCCCAGACGCTCCAAGCAGCAGCAGCTCGGCCGGCGCCGAGCCGCGCTCCATCTTGGGCAGCGCTGCATCGGCTCAGGGAGGAGTTACCGCACAGCGGAGCGGAGGGCTTTGGCATCTGTCTGCCGCGAGCTCGCTTTGCCAGTGGCTCTACCCTGCGCCCTTCCAGGGTGCC
>NW_009217735.1:3846-6204 GCF_000690835.1 Fulmarus glacialis
TTTTTGGGGCTTTATGTGGCTGAGCCCCGTTCCAGGAACCCCGACTCGCCAGCAGCTGAGAGGTTTGCGCAGGCGGATGCGCAGACCCGAACCGAGGGGCACGTGCCGCACCGACGGCTCCCGTTGCTGGTGAGACCCTGCTCCGAGCCTGCCTCGCGCTCGTGGGGGCTTTCTCCTGATTAATGTGCTTCAGGGGACCCCGAACCGTCCAGACCCAGGGGTGCAGGGTCATTTCTGGACTCCTTGGTCGTGTCTCCTGTTGTGGGTCGAGATCCCCCTCTTGGGCTGTGTCTGTCCACCAAGTTCGCCCTCCCTGGGCGTCCAGAGGTGGGTCCCTGGCAGAGCTGTGCGACGTCTCCCCGCTGCCAGGCACGGAAAGGGTCGCCTTGAGTCCTTCAGTCAAGAGACGCAGAAATGGGACAAGCCCTCACAACATATCAAACAAAAATTAGTCTTTATGGGAGCTAATTACTAAGAAAACCTTCGTTTAATGTGGATTTCATAGGCGAAAGTCTAGCGGTTACCCTGCCTGGGTGGAAGGCAGTGGGGCTTGGCTTTCCCTCCCTCTGCCTTAACTAGAGGCATGTGCGTTTCATGCCGTCCCCATGAGGGACGCTAAGCTTTCATCTCAGAAGATGTGCTGTCCAAAAAAGTGAGGTATTAAAATCCAGATCAAACACGCTGTGTCGCTCTGAAATAGATCAGAAGCTGCAGTCCACACCCGGGACAGCTGAGAGGAGCTGTCGGTCCCGCGAGGCCTCCCTCCCTTTTAGTCCTTGCCGCTTCGTAGCCCAGTAAATAAACGAACCTGGAGCTTGTGTTCGGAGGGAGCCTTTCCGTTTGTTGTACTTGGTCAGAAGAAACTTCTCCTGGTGGGGCCCAGCAGCGAGCAGAGCGTCCCCCTTGCTCACGTTTTGGGTATTACATGGGTGAAGAACTTTGGAGATCCTAAACAGACCTCGTTGCTCGCTGGAAGCCTCTCGCTTGTGTTAGGTGAGAGATGGACCGCGTCCATCCGAGACACGAGCACGTGTCGGTGGGTAAATGGTGATGTTTTCAAAGAACAGACTAAGGAGTAAAAGGGAAAGTGACTGATGGCAAGGCAAAGCCTGGCTTGGGACGGAGCCCTGCAGCCGCCATAAAACCCCGTCCCTGAGCCGTAGCTGACCCTCTGCGAGGGGAAGCCCAGCGCAGACTTAGCAAACCACCGTGGCAGGGCATCGCTGCGGCGTGGGCAGAGCCGAGGAGGAGCCTCGATGCTGGGAGCGAGACCTTTGCTGCCGAGGTGCGTGGGCAGGACAGCTCGGTCCCCGTGTCCCCAGGGAGCCGTCCCAGCACGGTCAGGCGACGGCCAGGTCCCAGGCTCCTCTGTGTCCTGCTGTCCCTCTGCCTGTCCCCAGAGCCCCGAAACACAGGCTGAGGTGGGGAAGGGGAAGGCTGGATACTGAGGAAATAACTTCAGGGCATCGTTGCGGAGCTTCCCGGCTTGGAAAGCCAACCCCGATCCTAACGCTGCCATCAGGGGAGCTTTGCGAAGCACAAACGCACACAGGGGTTTGGGTTGTTGTTTTGTTTAGGAGTAACAAAACCGAGCCATTTGGGGAACTCTTAACTTTAAAAGCTGAGCGAGTGATAGAGATTAATGAGACGTAATGGAATTTGGAGTCGAGGCTCTCCCGTCTAAATTGCTAGATTTGAGGAGTAAATTCCTAACGCACATTTTTGTGTTCATACTTGGAGGCTAGTGGCATCCTCGCTTCCCTTGGGACTGGAGTAAACCAATATTCAGCTGCTCTGCGACAATGCTGCTGCCTGGGGAGGGCCGGGAGGAGAGATTTGCACTTGTCATCGGCTTCTCTGGATTGATTTCTAACGTGGAGCTTTGGTGGTGAAATCCATGGTGGCTCCTGGACTCCCGGATCTGCCTGTGGCTTGGCTGAGCTGCCAGGCTGGGACCGGGCAGGGGTACGGCGCATGTGGGCGCAGCCGGTCTCCTCGTTGACCGCTGCTGTTTGGGGCTGCCGTGGTGGGGCTTGGGCAGGATCCGGTACGAGCTGTCGCAGGAGGATGTGCTGGCCCCGCTTCCCAGCCGCAGCGCGAAGCACTTCACATGAATCCAGGTGACAAAGCTGGGGCAGGAGGTAAACACGAGTTCACCTACAGCCTGAAAATGTGGGTTTTTTTAAAAAGCAGTTAAAGGTTAAACCACAAGCTGCAAAAAACCCCAAAACAACCCCTTAAATCTGACAGGAAAAGAAAGAGCCTGGTCCAGGCGGGTCTCAACAGGCAGCACGCTCCTCCTCGAGCCGGACGGGCAAGCGTGATGCAGGCGGCTGTCGTGGGGCTGGCTGACGCCCC
>NW_009217735.1:6267-8050 GCF_000690835.1 Fulmarus glacialis
AGCTTCCAGCAAAAGCGACCGATTTTGGGGCATCGCCCTGCTACTAAACCCAGCCTCCCCGCCCCGTGGGGCAGTGTCGGAGGGGAAGGGCACGGCACGGGAGCTCTTGGGCTTCTCTCGGACGCCACGGTCCCTGGCTCTTGCCTGGTGGACCGAGTCCCCAGCGTGGCATGGCTCTGTGGTTTGGTGTCCTGCCCGTTTCGGGAGGCGAGCTCCCGGGTGAAAGCGATGGCCGGGGAGAAGGAGCGCGCGGGGCTGCGCTCTCCATCCTGGTCGAGTGCCCGGGGGTGCGCAGGGGGCTGGAGAGCCCACCCCCCTCTGCGGCTCAGCCTCCCTGCACTTGCCTTTTTTGCCCATTAGCATCATCTTGCCTAATGAGCTGCCTCCCCAAAAGGCATCTGAGTGTGATCAACCTGCGGCACCAGGTCCCTTGGAGCTTGGATCCCTTTCCCCCTCCCCAGACTATTTAATGGGGAGGGGACCGCCTTGCCCTTTCCCCCCTGCCCGAAGGATGTCGGCTGGTCTGCCGCCCAGGTATTGCTGTGATTATACCTAATTAGCAATCACCCGGCGAGCGGCACAAAACCCCCGTGTCAGCAGTTGCGTTTCCCCATCCCCTGCGCAGACAGCAGCCTCGCGGCGCGATGGAAACTGCGACAGGGTTCAGAGATACCATCTCCCCTCGGGAGCGGTCATGATTTTTCACTGTAAGTAGTCTGCCAGTTAAAACGTGCAGATAATAACATGGCGCGCGCAGCCCGCTGCGAGGAGCACCGCTGGCTCTGCGGCACGAGGCGGCCGCTCTCCTTTGCCTGTCGGTCGCCGGCCAGCAAGGTTGAACGCCGACCTTGGGTGGCTTCGGTGATTTTCAGTCAGAAGTGAGAAAATTGGGAGAGATGAGAATAAAAATGTGTCTGGCGAGTGTCTTACCACAAATCTTGCTGGGGGGGTTGCATGTGCACACTCCGCACAGCAACCGACTGCTGGCCAAGCCACCGAGCGCTTTGTGGTGAATGGAGGGTGAAGAAACGCTTAGAAATGTTTAAAAAGTTGGGGGGTCCAGCTGCCCTCCTTAAATATTGCCTTTGCCATCCGGGCTTCCAGCATGAGGGTTTACCTGGAGGTATGTAACGTGGCCAGGCAGCTGCTAGAAACCCGTATTGTTGGTGTCTTGGGAGCTGAGTGTAGGTAAAGGCCAGGTCTGAGGCGTTTCGGTTTAGGTATTTGGCCAAATTACGATTTATTTTCGTAGCTCCCCATCTATCAAAATCCGGGAGCATCCAGCCCTTCTCCTGCGGCTCTCCGGCAGGGAGCGGCGTTTGAGGAGGCAAATCGTCGAGCTGCTGGGGTGCGTGCGGTAGCTGTTTTTGGGGTAGGTGGTGGTCAGGAGGAAGGCTGAGGTGGAAGCTGAGAGCTGCGGGTCATGGCTCTTGCTCCCAGCTCTGGAAACTGTTGCTGGAGACGTGCCGGAGAGGTTCTTTCTCTGCGGCACAGCTAGATGGTGCGGTGGGCTGACAGCGAGGGTCGCTGCCCCGCCGTGACGCTCCTGTCGACTGATTCCTGCCGCTTTTCTCTCCCATCGACACACGTCCAGCCCTTTCCCGGGCTCTTTGGCGAGGGCACTATGTCTGTTCTTACGACCAGGCTCTGGTTTGCGTGTTTTGCAGTCTCCTCCCCCACCGTCGGCAAGCCCTACAAGTGCAACTACTGCGGCCGGAGCTACAAGCCGCAGAGCACGCTGGAGGAGCACAAGGAGCGGTGCCAAAACTACCTGGAGCGTCTG
>NW_009217735.1:8149-8928 GCF_000690835.1 Fulmarus glacialis
TCCCGGCAGGGTGGGAAATGGGGGCGCGGTTTCACTTTCCAGCCCCGTCTGTGGCTGATGGGGTCGAGCTTCAGGGACATCCTTCCCATTAGAAAAAGGGGGGTGCTGCGTGGGGGAGAGCGTGAGCCCCGGAGCTGTCCATGCCCCGGCGATCGTGGGATGAAAGGTGCTATGCGTGTGCGTTGGTTAATGCCGCAAACTCTGCAAGTGCAAAGTGTTATCTCCCTGGTTCCTCCCCTCGCCGCCAGCCGAATTTCAAAGCCCCCTGAACCGAAACACACCCTTGGCCCGTATTTCTAGCGCAAGAACTACCGAGAGCGTTTTCCATAAATGACAGGACACAACTACGACACCGCGATGTAGGGGATTTACCCCTGTGGGCAGGTGTCTGAAACGGGCACCGCGTGGCTTGGAAGCAGCTTCTGGCTCCTCCTCGGAGCCTGCAGACAGACCCCCCCGGCTTTGCTGCGCCGGCAAAGAACCAAAGCTGGAGCCTTGCGGGCTCCTCACCCTTTTGGAGCCGGACCTGGTCCTGTTAGAGCCACCGGTGCTTACAGCGAGGTTCACCGGTTAAGGCTGCACGGACACTTTAACCGGATGATCCGTAACCTGCGGGGCACGGGAATGGCGGAGCTGCCCTCGCCAGCAGCGACACGGGGCAGGTCTCTCCAGGACGGGGTTGAGAGTCGGCAAGAAAAGCGAGGGCACTTCGATCCGTTGAAGCCGGCTCCTCTTCCCCAAAGTGGCAGGAGCGGGCCCAGCTCGATGAAGAAGGGAGG
>NW_009217736.1:0-218 GCF_000690835.1 Fulmarus glacialis
GCTAATTCCCAGGCCTCGTGCTGATGGAGACCAAAGAAACCACACCTCTGGAAGGAAAATAGGGGAAAAAACCCACCGGAGGAGCTCCCCCGCGGTGGGCTGGTGGCTTGGGGCACACAGGGCTTGGAAACCGATTTTGGTCGAACCCCAGCAGCCTCCTGAGCAGCTGAGCATCGAAATGGCGTGGGTCCGTGGGGACAGTCAGGAGCTGCAGCAGG
>NW_009217736.1:402-1374 GCF_000690835.1 Fulmarus glacialis
GGGTTTCCAGCAGAGCCGATGTGCCTGGACGAACACAGAGGGATGCAGAGGGCTCCCGGGGATGCAGAGGGCTCCTGCCCCTGCTAACGGTGGCATGGTGCTAATTCCCAGGCCTCGTGCTGATGGAGACCAAAGAAACCACACCTCTGGAAGGAAAATAGGGGAAAAAACCCACCGGAGGAGCTCCCCCGCGGTGGGCTGGTGGCTTGGGGCACACAGGGCTTGGAAACCGATTTTGGTCGAACCCCAGCAGCCTCCTGAGCAGCTGAGCATCGAAATGGCGTGGGTCCGTGGGGACAGTCAGGAGCTGCGGCAGGTCCAGCCCAGAGCCCTTTCCCTGCGTTGGGGCAAGGTGAGCCCTTGGTATTGGTGCCGGCACAGCCAAATGCCACACTCTCAGCCAGGATGGGATGCATGCAGGAAAACAGGCAGGTCAAAAAAAAAGCCATCCCCCCCCGCCCCGGCAGCCGCCAGCGGGGCTGGCAGACGGTGGCACTTGGGGACCATGCTGTGCTGGAGCTCTGGGTCTGACCTCTGCCACACCTGGCAGTGGGTGCCACCGCTGAGACCTTGCTTGGCTCAACTCTGCTGCATATTAAAGTTTGAGAGTGATGCAATATTTGACTGTTGTTTTACGAGTGTTGGGAGGCAGGGATGGCATTTGGCTTGGGCAGCGATGGCTTGTGCTCTGCAGCTCAGCTCAAAGCTGCCCTCAACGAGGAGGAGGCTTAGATGGGCATTTGGAGCAGGGCATCCCACTGCTCGTTCCCAGTTCTACCTTGATGGCAGCACACAACTGGACAGAGGAAGGATGGAGGAGGAGACCGCAGCGCCTGTCTACCCTGGCAAACCAGCAGGTACAGAGCAGCATTTCACCCCTGCAGCCAGCCCTGCCCAAGCTCCGTGGGGGTGTGGGCACGGGGCTGGGCACGGCCTCGGCCAGGGACCGGGGGCTGGCGCAGGGGGACGGCA
>NW_009217737.1:0-15948 GCF_000690835.1 Fulmarus glacialis
GCGCTGCCTCCCCCCTACCCGGGCCCGGAGCGCAGCCAAGCCCAGCTCAGCTGGCCCGGCGCAGCTTGCATGGGCACTTTTCCCCAAGCTCATGTCACTCGTCTTCAGCGAAGCCCCCTCGCTCTTCTGCCCGGGTTCTGTGCAAAGCCCCCTCCGGCCTCTCAAGACAAGGCTGTGAAGCACAGGGAGCCCGAAGCAGCCAGAAAGGCTCAGGGCATTGCCAAACACCCTGCTCTAAAGGAACTGAGAGAGGCAGGGCCGGTGTTGCCTGCACTGAGCCTGGAGAGTCCAAGCAAAGGAAGGGGCAGCTACATCACCGAGAGAACATATCCCGATCAGCGGGAGAAACAATCCATGTTTGGGATGAAAATAAGTTTCCTCCCCCATGGAAAAAGTGAGGCGTCACTTAACTATCTTATTTGCAGTATGGCCTGTCCTATGATCCTGGTGCTGCATGCCCTGCACCGGACATTATTATCTTTCCCTTTTGTTTCCCACATTGATGCCTCGTCTCTTCATTTCCTTCTTAATCTAACTGAACTGCGAGGCACGGAAAGAGAGCTTGGGTGGGGTATGGCACAGTCTTGTCAAAGGGTTTAGTCACTGGGAGACGAAAGGAATCCAAATCCAGCCTCTTTGTCGGAACAGGACTACAATCAGCTCACACTCTAGCACTCTTCAGCTGCAAAATGGCAATAGGAGAATGGACATCAGTGGAAGGATGTGCAGCAGGTAGGGGCATCAGTTAGGACAGATCTGTCAGCAGAAGGAATCCACATGACGCCAGCTCCTAGGCTTACAGTCCTTAGCCTTACAGGGCTGAAAAACAAGGACATCTCATCATCCTGCTGGGGAAGGTGCAGCGTCACCCTCAGCTGAGCTCTGTCCCTGTACCACCCTCCTCCTCGCAGGGATCCACACACGGGGCTGCCAGCAGCACCCTTGGTGCTCTCCCTCTGTGCTCTGAGCAACCGGTGCTGCTTTCTAACGGAGCCTCCTGTCCCCACAACTCCTATCCCATACCCTGGGATGCTGGGGAAATGTGCTGACAACCCTAAAACTGGTCACAATATGCTTTTTATAAGAACCTGCTGCCCTCTTAAGACTGCCAACGGGGCTTTTACTAGGCAAATGGCCAGCTGAGCGTGGGCAATGCCTGGATCTGGGCTATAAAGCCTAAAGTTCTTGCCAGGGTGATGATACTGAGATACCACAAGTAAACAAACAAGTGAGCTTTATAGCTCACGATGAGCTGAGTTCTGACATTTTACACTCCATTTGCTTTGGCAGGACTGCGAGATCGATAATAGAGGGCAGAATTTGGCTTTGAAAATACTACAGGTACTGTGACGGTCAGCCATTTTATCCCATCTACTTAATTCCATGCACAGTACATGAAATAGTGCACAGAAATCTCCCTGTCTTAGAAAAGTGTTATCAAGGCTGAAGTCAGGCCCCTACATCTCATTTATCTGCTGTGGAATACGGAGGATGGAAAAGGAACAAATCAGTAAAAGAAAGGAGTATCTCTGGATCCAGGTTACTGAATACAATCCTGGAATATTAGATTGTTTCGCAGGGACAGGTCACTCAAAGCTAAATATTTCACACCTGTGACTGATATTGTATTCCTTGGTTTCTTGCTGCTGGGTTTGTGCCCCAGAGGTTGCTTTACAGATGTGCTGAGCTCTCGGGCAAAACTCAGATCAAACGACAGAATGTTTTTGCACAGAGACAGCACTAGAGAATACTTAGCGGGTCAGGGGGGTGAAAGGAAAGAAACACAAAAAACCCCAACAACCGATCCTAGCTATCTTAAATTAGACACTCAGTATTAATGAATAATTCTGGTTTATCTTCTCACGCTTCCTCAGTTTAGAAAACGAAGTTATGCCCTGGCGCAAACACACACAGACACACCCAAGAGCAGCAGTAAAAGATTACTTGTAACTAATTAGTGAATTATACAGACACTGCAGTATGGAGAGTTAATTGAAAAAAAAGCTATCAGGATCTTAGTTCTTTCTTAATAGCACAAAATAAGAATGTGTTGGGACACATGATAATACAAAAAACAAGTACTGCCTCCATGTACTGAAAAAAGAAAGCATTGGGGAAAAATAAGGAGTGCTTTTATAATAAAGGGCTTCATCAGAATACATGCAGAGTTGGGCTGACTTCAGGCTATATTAGGAAAAAGTAGCATTTGAGCTTCACTTCACAACCTTGAGAATGTCCTTTCTAGTATAATTTTGGTAGCCGATCATGTGAACAGTGTGTGCACATATTTGTACACAAACACCATAGGAAGACATTTAAGACATGAGAAATATTTTATCATTCCATTATTATTTAGAAACTGAACTCACGAGATTCTTTCAAGATCTATATTCGTATTAAAAGTCAACAAATTATTACTAGACTGACATATTCAATATATTGCTCATATATTCAGTCTTGTTGCAATTTAGAATAACAAGAAACGTTAGGAAAATGCAGGATAAGCAATATGCTTCACGATTTAGAACTCTCCTGCAGTTCTGTAAAAAAGATTAATTTTTAGTTGCGCTATATGCACACAGACAATGCTGGAAGAGGAATTTGCAGAAAATCTGCGTTTTTGTAATTTCTCATTTAAGCATACGCAGTTTTTAGCTAATCTTGAAAACTTCAGCTCTCAAACAAATAAATACTTTTTGTTTTTAATATATTAAACTAAACATTTCATTTTAACCCCTCCCAAAGCACACATATACACAAATTCACTCATTCTTCCTTGGGGCCAGATTCTGATACCTTTGCTGAGTAACACCGAAAGCCATCTACCTAAAGTTCTCGTCGAGCAAGTTGCTTTCTTGTATGACGGTACAAGATTATTCCTGAATCTGACCATCTCTTCTTTAAATTTTATTGATATAGGGTCAAGCCTTACCATCGACGTTTAAAGAAATCCCATTGATTTAAACATTTAGCTGTTAATAAAGACTAGTGTTTTTCAGTGGTGCCGAAGTCAGTTGTCGTGGGGGGCTGGAGGTACTCGGTGTCCCTGCAGAGTCAGTCTAGAGGTTATCCTCTGTATTGAGGCGCAGATCAGGGTGCCTCTGTTGTTGGCAACATACAAATACAAAGTCTCAACGGTGATATCACCTCAACAGCAATGGGAAAAGAGAAGTGGCCCAAACCTGGGATTTTCAGCACACTCCATGGTATGCGGTGGCTGTGCATATTCCATATATAGAAGGAAAGTGTGCACGATACTTTAGGTGTCCTAAAAGTAGCTTTATCTTCAGCCTTTACTCTCCACCAAATACTCATCTGAAAAGCCTATTGTTTTCCCTGTAAAAGGTAATTTCCCTATGGAAACCTTCTGAGCAGACTTTAGAGCAGTTACAGGGTTGTTTCCCATCTGTGTAAATCTGACCATAGGGGTCTCTTGAAAGAAAATTGCTAAGAATTTCCAACTGGACTATGTAATCACAGCGCCTGGTATCAAGAGGAGGGGGAGTGACATGAAATCACTGACTTGTGACATACATTCCTCAGCAACAGCAGCTGCTGCCTAATGACAGCTAATAAAGGGAATCTTCCCTTGACAGAGCTGCATGCCTGCAGTGGGACTGGAATGTGCCCCAGATAAATCCACTGATAACCTAGGAAGCAGAGATCACACCCAAAGAGTATAAAAGACAAGCTTCGGAAGAGAGAGGCTAGGACGAGGAAGAGAGAGACCTGAAGAGACATCTCAGAAGGAACAGCTTGAACTTCCCTATTCCCAACGAACCCAGCGCCATGGACACTAAAGGCTCATTTTCCTGTGGCTTCCTCTTGCTGCTGCTCATCCAACTCCAGTCCAGCAGAGCCAACCCTATCTACAGCCTCAGCCCTGCCAAAGAACTGGCCAGTATGGAGGTGAGGACTCTCTCCTTTTGCAAGGTTAAACTTTTGGGGTGCTTAGCAGAGTGTGAGGTGGTGTTTTCGCCTTTCTTTTGCATGATCGGATAGCCACATCAGCGATCACATGCCGGGGGACAAAGGCTCAGTTCTTCACAGGGGTTCAAAGAAGCTCTATAGAGCAATATCCTCCAGTGCTGGGTTCACTTGAGCTCCTGGTTAGCAGGGGGAAAATTCTTATGTTGTGGGATGTCTGCTTTGGGTTTTTGGTTCTTTTTCTCATAAAGATCCACTTTCCTGGGAGCAAAGTCCCAGTAAAAAATCATCACAGTAGGTCTATAAGAACAAATAGAAAACTTTCAGGTGGGCTCCTCTTTATCCCACTAAATGCCAGGAACAGTGAAGCAGGACAGCCATACGGCTCTAGCTTTGTGGATTTAAGAGGCTGCATGTGGATGGGAGATGAGGAGGAAGTGGAACACCCGAAGTCAAACTTTTAGAAAAGTTGCTAGAGGAATAGTATGATCATTTAGTGTGACTCGCCCAGAAAAGCTTCTAGAGCTATGAAATTACCAGGTGTGTATTTTAATGAATGATAGAGAACATCCATTGTTGCAGCACAATACAAGCTTAAGACTCAGTCTTGCAAGATGAAGTCTGAAAGCTTAAACCTTTCCTTGGACTGGTACCGGTGACCAGCTTCTCACAGCACCAGACCCTGAGAACAAACTCCCTAAGATGATTAGGACAGTGTCAGCCAAAGCTAAAACTGCCCCATGCCTCTAGGCTGTTTCCAGCAGCTAGCCGAGAAGAGTGGCTTCCAAATGCATTCACTGTCAAGCAAGCCATAAGGCTCACTCCTCTCCACTCTACTTCTAGAGATGGACAATTAGATTCCTCTAATTGGTTGAGCTGAGGAGGTTATCTTATCCCTGTTATACAAAGCTTTAAAATTATAGAGAATGGTACCCAGGAAGAAGTCACATAGCAGACATAAATTTAACATAGAGGTATTTTCAGGGAGATGCATGTTACTTTAAGGAGCAGCAATCCTGTAACTCCTAGGGCAGAGATTAGCGAAAACACCAAGAGCTTCTCCAAGTGATGTCCATTGAAATAGCCAGGGATGACAAGCAAACAGATGGTCTTAGCAAAAAAAAAAAAAAAGAAGAGAAAGCCAACTGCTGGCAACCAGCATTGCAGACAACTTCTGAGAACATGGGAGTGGACTATGGATTCAGAGGTACTTTGAGGTTGCGTACCATTGGTGGGTTGAACAGTATCTCCCTGTGCAACTCAGACCTTGCTTTTTTTCTCTGCCAAGAGCTCTTCTAACCTTGCCACACTTTGGTGGCAAGCAGCTTCAATCAGCTCTCAGCTAGAGCTACCCATAGGTGGAATTAATGAACAGGGATTTACTGCAGAGGACAGAGCTCAAGTACCACCAGCAACCCTAGGATCCAACCTGACAGTCTCCCTAGGGCTGGCTATGGGACCACTAATGAATGCAGAATTGGATGACTGGAAGAGCTTGCAAATGACCACAAAACTAGGAGTTTCATGAAATTAATCCTTCTCTTGTAGGCTCTGCTGGAGAGACTGGAGGATAAGTTTGCAATCATTGAAGCCCTGGAGTCCAATCCTGACCTGCAAGAACCCAAAACCCAGGAGGAGATCCCACCAGAACTCATAGATGACAGTGACGACCAGAAGGCTGAACCCAGGCTAGCACCCAGCACCCCTCTGTCCTACAGGAACCCCTTCCTCAAGAGACTGAGGGGGCTGCAGATGCCCAGGATGATGAGAGATTCTGGCTGCTTCGGGAGGAGAATTGATAGAATCGGCTCCCTGAGTGGAATGGGTTGCAACGGTGAGTCCTGCCTAAGACATTTTGCTGAATAGAACAGACTGCATCTATGTCATGCCACAAGGGAGGAGCAGGTTCATTTAAGTCTTTAATAAGACACAGTTTGAGAAAGGAATTCATTTTAGCCTAATATTTAAGCTAGTATTGTTTTTTCAAAAGAAATCCTGTGTCTATTGATTTGGTAGGTAAAAGTACTGTTGACAATGGTGGCATATACTGAGAGAGAAACAGATTCTAGTAACATTTATTTCATGTTTGGCTTGCAGGTTCCAGGAAGAATTAGGACAACCTCCCTATACCCTACTCTGAAGAATGCTTTACAGTACCCGTTCCTCCCAAGATGAAAGCCGGATGCTTTCTAAGGTCTTCAACAGAAAGTGATTCCTATTTTTATTTATTTATTTATTTATTTATTTGATGTTTTTTAAAGAACATTTCTTACTCTAGCACCAAAAGACCATCCTTAAATAAAACTAACACGCTAGACATCTGCTGGACCTCTCTCCTGTCTGTTACATTAAAATTTCTTGTATTTTCCTAAAGTCAAAATCCTATGTTTTATTGGTACTCTGGTACTCACAAGGCTGGATCTTACTTACAGAAGATGGAGAAAGCATGAACTTGGTAGAAACAAAAATGAGTTTTTCCCTCTGTACTAAGAAATTATAACAGATTAGCAGAAAATAAAAGCTTGCTCAACATTGAAAGATGAACATGAGTCCTCCTATAGACAGGGTTTCAGTAACAAGAGAGTCCTTTTGCTGGTATAGATTATTCAGTCAAGGGAACTGCCACTCCACTGCCACAAATCCCTCAT
This sequence comes from Fulmarus glacialis, assembly GCF_000690835.1. Taxonomy (NCBI): domain Eukaryota; kingdom Metazoa; phylum Chordata; class Aves; order Procellariiformes; family Procellariidae; genus Fulmarus; species Fulmarus glacialis. Next base: position 6,576 of record NW_009217737.1, read on the forward strand.
GTAAGCAAAATTTACATTAAAAGAAATAAGAAAAATCATAACACTCCACAAGTTTCAAGATAACCAGAGGGAGGAAAGGGAATTCATTGTATATGCTTTCTAGCACTGACCAAATAAAGGTTACAAGCGTCAACAGAAAGATACATCATTAACTGTGTCTTGTCTCACTCTGCATGTGGCTGAGGTGCTGATCCCCAGTGTTTCTTGATGGATCCTCAATGGGCTTGAATCATATCACGGTATTTCTCATGTGAGGGCAGGTGCGATCACTTCAATTACAAAGCAGCTAGTACATAACATTTATCACTTTTTGGGAATGTCCCCTCATAAAGTTGTTCTAAACATGGCTAATGGGAACACTGCAAGTCTGACAAAGGTTTCATTTAAGCCTTTGTAGCGAGATTTCACACCTATGATTTGAATTTGGCCCAAACCACATTCTCCCTCCTGCCCAAATAGGGTTATATTGCCAAGACCATATTCAGTTAGCACCCCAAGGACCAAATAGTTTGGATTCCCAAGTCAGCCACAGCAATGGCATTAGGCCCAGGCTCAACGTAACTGTCCTGTGATTGCACATACCGCTAGAAACTGCGTTATTTTGAGCATCTAATTTTGGGTCTCATTCCCAGCATCCGTTACTCGAGCACCCCGGAAAGCTCGTTCAGGGCCTAAGAACACAGCAGCACTTCTTCAACTGCAGAAGTCCAATTCTGACTTTGCTTATGCATATGCGCATAGGGAGAGGAACGATACTCGGTCAAGATAGGCAACGGGGAGGCAGATGTGCCAGAGCCACGACAGTTGCTGACAACAGCTCTCAGGAACGGTAACTACAGTGAAACTGTAAGTTTGAGTGGTGAATGGCACACCACTCCTGCACATGCCTGTTTACAGCTAAGGCTGCTGTACCACTTTAATAGGGCTTATGTCACACATCACATTTCTGACAAGCTGTCCTCCCAGTCACTCCCTGTACTGCTGACACGGCCTCTGAGAGGCACCTGCATGCTCCCTGCCACGCTGGGCCTTGTGATTCTTCCCTAGGGAAGAAGAGCAGAAGCCTACTCTGAGGCAATCATTTTGCTCCACTCCAATGGGAAACAACACCTAGTGTGATACAAATCACATGTCAGAGCCTCTGCTTCCAGCAGCACCAGCCAAAGACAAAATACTCCATGCAATAGTGCCCAAATAGGTTTCCCTGGCAGGAGAACTGATTCCCAGGTCAAGACTCCCAGCAGCTACCATAAGACATCTCTGCAGTGAAAAGCTACAGTGACTTTGCATTTACTCAGAGGCAGTTTCACAAATCAAGGTGGTGTGAAGTCACCCTTTGGGAAGCCTTTGTGGGGACAATGGGGCTTTGTCTTCTCAAACAGGCTTTCCAAATACACCCCTGCAGCCACCTGTTTCCCACTGCAGCAAGATGGGAACAGGCAGGTGGATCCCTCCACACTAGCAACGGGCAACAGCCTGACTTCCCATGCGCTGCTATAAAGGAGAGTAAAAACAATCCTTGTACTCTAAGAATAATAGCCCTTGCTGGAGCTGAGTTTTACCCAGTCAAGCGAAACCTGCATAGACACATCAAGGCCCTGTAAATTGTCCCTCCCTGTCATCCCCCCAAGGCACAAAACACTAATGAGTTCAGTGGAATGTGCTAAAAATGGCAAGAAGAGTTGGCACTGCCTGACCCAAAGCCAGGTGGGTCCAGTATTAAGAGCAAGCCAGTTCCTGGTGGAACAAGTCTGTATTGGCTTGCAGACAGTATGTTAATAGACCCTGCGGTCTGGGAGAACCTAATTGAGAGTAGGCAATCTAGGAAAAAAGCATCTCCGTGGCTGGATTTTTACTGCTACTCCCATAAACACACTGAGCTGTAAAGCTCCCCCAGGGAAATCTCACAGTCAGGTCAGAATAGGACTGCACGCAGAAACAAGCACTTGGGAAAGCTGAGTGAGAGAAACTTAGCACTGATCAGCTCTACAGGCAAAGAGCATCACCCCCAAGGACAAGCAAAGCTACCGCTGTTGCTGTGAGAGCTGGATCTGAGAGAGCAGGGAACAGCCAGTCCCCAACAAGTACACAGACAAAAGCAGCCCACTGCTTATGGAGAAAGGAAGGACATCTGAAAGCTAAATGTCTCTCTTGAGCTGTATTGATTACTTTCTAAAGAGGGTACAGAAAGACTGTGGCCAAGAGGGTGCATATAGAAAGCATAAAAGGCTCCACTAGGAACTTGCTTTCAGTGAGGCCAGGAATTTCAGCCTGTAGCTGCAGAAATGAAGGATCCTGGAGTGAGTTAGCAAGCGAATTAATCTATCATCTGTTTCACAGAACAGCCACATACACTGTGACCCAGCAGTATCAATGGCAAGTGCTACACCTCTGTTCTTCACCGAAGGTCAGCAGACCTTCACAGGAGGGGAAGAAAAGAGGCACAAGCAGTTACCACAGCATGGGATGCATTACACGTTCATACTCTACCTTACTTTGCAGCAACTTGGACTTGTGTTCATGGCTCAAAGACTCAAAGGACAGTCCTGTCATCCCATATATGCACCAGGTGCTAACCTGACAGCCTTTTATTTCTTCTGCTGCTGCTGTCACTGCAGGGCATTTGCACAGTTGCACATGCTATCCATGAAAGGATGCAGGTATTCCTTTTAACTAGGCCCTGCTCTCTTCCAGTAGTAGCCAGTTCTGCACAGACCCACGTCTAAACGTAAGGTAGCTTCCTCCTTTTTAGCGGATCCGCTCTTGGTGCCTGTAAATTTTGGAAACTAATCCTGGTAGAACTTTTTGGAGGAAAATTTGGGATTGGACAAGCAGTACCAGACTCTTGTGAGGGCACAAACTGAAGATATGTTAATCTTCAGTTCTACATTAATTCCTACTAAGTCTTCACACCTATCCAAGATACGTCTCAAGTCTTCCAGAGAAACTTCCCCTAAGGGAAGGTAAGGTTGGCGACGTGTCAATAATAGTGTAGGAAAAAGGCTAGTGGCCATGCAACCAAACAAGCACTTCAGAGTTTTGCTTTAGGAACTGTGCTGTGAGTTAGTCCCAAAACAGGGAATCAGTGTAGCTTGTAATTGTAAACAATGCAGAAACAGTCTAACCACAGGATGCCTTTGGGACAAAGCTATCACTGCATAGCAAGAGCTGATGTCAAAAGCAGTTAATGCAGGTTAGGTTCCAAGTAACTATTCAGCACTGAGCATGGGGCAGGGTCCTGAAATCCTGCCCTCCTCCACCCTGTCAAGCACCAGAGCGCTTTATAAACCTTCATCAACCCGCCCATAATACAGCACCTAGAATGCATCCAAGTGCTCTCATGCTCATTGTGCAAAGGAAGAAATATCCCAGTGGGATCAGAGAAGGACCAGGCTAACACCCTCCACCCAGCTCTAATGACATTTGCCACCTCCTGCAATGCCAGACTTCATACTCACTTCCTAATAGCTTCTGGCAGTAACCCTGACTGGCAGTGCATAATTCAGCAGCTTTCTTTCCTTTGAACTTTGAAATACAGTAATTACACTAGCATGCTTCATGCACACTATAAGGCATGAGCCTCATTTGGAAAAGTGGTCTGGTTCGCGTGGGGTTTTTTTGCAAATTAGATTTGAGGGTTTCTTTCCCCCTCAGACACTGCACTATCCCTTTCCAGCTTCCCACTAGGTGAAATGTTTCACTGAAATCCCAGTCTGCAGGCAAAAATGCCAAGAGGAGCTGTCACCATTGCTTTGTTTCTCTAAGAAATCATGTGTGAAGTATACGGTACACATCCTCTGCTGCTGCAGCGAAGTGTGGAGCTGTCCCAATTTGCATAACAATCTGGCCATATCCAGCTTGCTTGATTTACTTTCACTGAAGCTTGGCCCCCAAAGGCCTTTGCTGATTGACATCTGCTTGATAAGTGAGTCCCAGTCATCCTAGGCAGCAACTCTTTACAGACGATAGTACACTGGCACCATGCCCAAAGACAGAGGCTACCAGCAGTATGGTCATACAGCTCAGAATTTAGCAGGAAGCCTGTTGACAACTCTGCCGTGTTGAGAACAGCCTCTCCCCGAGTCTCTCGCTTACCCAGAGGTACAGCTCCCATTAGACAGTTGGCACCCAGTTGTCCAATGCTTGTCTCAGTTTTCACACTGGAGAATCATAGAATCATAGAATCATTAAGGTTGGAAAAGACTTCTAAGATCATCAAGTCCAACCGTTAACCCAACACCACCATGCCCACTAAACCATGTCCCTAAGCGCCTCATCTACACGTCTTTTAAATACTTCCAGGGATGGTGACTCTACCACTTCCCTGGGCAGCCTGTTCCAAGGCCTGACCACTCTTTCAGTAAAGAAGTTTTTCCTAATGTCCAGTCTAAACCTCCCTTGGCGCAACTTGAGGCCATTTCCTCTCATCCTATCACTAGTTACTTGGCAGAAGGAAGAGTCCAGAGGCATTGCTGAGAGATAAAGGAAGGGGGATCTTTTCTGGTGCTTTTCTCATACCTTTGAAGTGTGAAACATCTTGAAACAAATCAAGAACGTTTCTCGCAGCAGATGTCCCTGTGCTGTCATTCCCTGCTGGAGCTGAACCATTGCCACTCCAGTGACAGCTGCTATGGACAAACTTTAAAAGGGAATCTTCTGCTGGCTCCACTCCCCAACCCTTTACCAGAGGAAGTGATAGAATGCAGTGGGCTTTGTTCTTTGAATCTTACTCCTGCCATCATTGCAAGTACAAAGAGAAGAGGTCTCAAGATCACTCTCACAGTGAGGAGAAGGAAAACACCAGAGTGAAACAAAAAGGCAGGAAGAAACTTTAAGACCACAGGATGGGCTCTTGTACCTCACTGCTGGCAACCAGAATCAGCTGCTGCCTTTGGTCCTTTTCATTGATCACCTGTAATAGTTTCTGAGACCAGCCTTCCTATCATCCTACCTGAACAAAACAAAAGGAATTAGTACGGTTGGGCTTCATAGTTCAAAGAATCCTGAGCGTATCAGTTCCCCTCTCAACAATACGACTCGCCCTTTGTAAACAGAAGGTTATACCATTTTCTTTTCCTAGCAGCAGATTCTATCCCTGAGTGATATACTGCCACAAAAAAAGACAAAAATAAGGCTTACAGTTGTAATCACAGTTTGGGGTCTTTTATGTGGGAAGGAAGGAAGGAGGATTTGTAAGACCTTCCCATCTCCTGAATGCTCTCTTGGAAAACTAGCAGAATCCTGTATAGAAAAAGAAGCAGAGTTGGGAGGAGGGGAAGTTTTAAGAAAACAGAAGGTAGTGAGAAGGCAGCTAGGGTTAGGCCTGCTATGCTGGGAATTGGGAAAAAGCAAAAGAAAGATTAAATCAATGCGTAAAGTCAGCCATCCCACAGAGATATTCTCTAGTATAAGCATCAAGGAGCTGCTGGGGGAGTCAGCAAGGGTCTCAAGGTTGTCCTGTCTTTTCTGTTAGAGTCATGAGTTCTTCAACACAGTATTGTTTTCTATGTTCATCTATTCAAACTGGTATACATGGGTTCCAGTCTCCTGCTTCTAGATGCTTAAGAATCACTAAAATGTGTGTTAAACCATACATGGCCCATACAGCGACTTGTGCTTTTATTTCTGCAGTTTTGAAACAGCCTGCAGAAAGGGACGTCCTGCTTATTTTTAAACAGTAATCTCAACGTCTAAACCTCACAAACTGATAGCCCTCACTTCCCAGACGGTGGTGGAACTCACTGCCGTCTCATTCCAGCTACGAACAAGCTTTTTCACACAGTGCATTTGAAAAAGCTACAGTGGATGCTGAAGAGGCTGAGTGTATCCCACTGCCGCTGAAAAGCGCTTCAGCACCCTGGACAAGAAGAGCAGCTTCATTCTCTCACCTTACATACAAGTGCAGCCAAAGCTCAGGGCGGCCATCCTCTGTTTCTTCCTGTGTGTGCTGCATGATACACACCTGTATGTGTATGCACACATGCTAAAGTAGGCAGCTTGTATCCTGCCAGCAAAGCAAAGCAAAAATAATAAAAAAAAATCTCACTGAACACCACTAAATTCTTCTGCTAGATACACAGTTAACAGGTACAGGGATCATGACACATGGTTGGATTTAGAGAGTCTATAAACCTCTGTAGAAAAGGATTTTAATCTAAACATGAAGTTGGTTGCTTTAAGCATAAATGTATTACACAGCTTTTCTAGTAACCACCTCTATCACCCGTGATAAAATGCAAGACAAACCACCACTTAAAACTGTTTTTGATCCCTCCTTCAGGCAAGAAACTTTACTGCATTATTCTCTGCAATAGGAATCACCTTGCATACAATCTTGACACCCGAAGTAGCCCTAAAGCTGACAAAGGCTCTAACCAAGTGTCTCGTATCTGCATCAGTCCAGCTGACTGCTTTAGTAGGTTTGGCTGCAAGGAAGCTGCCATTATACCAAATTGTCAAGCTGTGTCTGCAAGCATGGACAGACACACCTCTCCCACCCCTCTTTTTCAGGGGTGGGAGGTGAGAAAGTAGACAAAAGACAGTCTATTTCCTCCTTTACTGTTATGCTAAAGTGGCAGTGGATGTACCTCTATTTTAGGAAGGAAATGCTTCTCTCATTCTCTCCTACATTACTGCATTTACAACTGAAGGCAGTAGCAGAGTTGAAGCAGAGTTCTCCCCACTCTTTTCTCCTGATGACTCTCTTCTACCCGATTCCTTGCTAGGAGCACAGCTTAATGAAGACCACCATGGCACTTCTTATTTAGCTCCCAAACACAGATTTTCCGCCACCCCCTCCCAACAGATGCTTTTATCTATTTCAGGCTCTCCCTGTCATTACTTACACACCAAGCGAGAGACTGAGGGCAGGAGCCAGATGAGCTGCCAGCTAACTTTGTATTAGAGTGCATCAGAGAGCTACTACGTGCATCCTGTACAACGCAGCTACCTGATCCAGAAAAACAGCACAAACATGGAAAGGCAGTGAGCTTTTGGGTCAGGTATTTCTGCAGTGCTCAAAGACTGTACTTTTTTGGCCCGCAAGTATGTGATAGAAGATGAAAAATTGTCACAAGTTCTTTTCTGTCAGGTAGACAGCAGGATAAAGCAGGAAAGACAGCCACAAACTAAATAAAGAGCTAAAGATGAAATTAAGATTTTTCACATCCTGGAGAAGCCACCTGTAAAACTAGAGATGCAACACTGCACTCTAAATGCCTTTCATTAACTTACTGAGAGGAAGGTGGAAAGCAGGAGTTCTCAGGTAAGAAAAGCAGCAGTCGTCTCCAGCACAATGTGTACAATTCAGCTCCTTATCAAACATTTGGTAATTCCCTCCTTTTAAACAGCTGTTGTGAGAGAACATGGGACTAGAGTGACAGCAACCTAAAGGATTACACTAATTCCTATCTTTGCCCAGCCTCAGAGCACCTTCTGCACAACCTGTTAGATCCAGACAGCTCATAAACAGCAACTACTCATCTACCTCAAATCATGTTCTTGGATATTGCCATGTTCTACTGGTTTTATTATAATAAAGGGCAAAAATAAGACAACACTAGAAACATCAAAAGGCCTTGAAAGTGCTGAAGGAGACACACAAACATTTTACTCTCAGACATGTTATGGTTACATGAATACTTCCCAAGTGCCATAGTTCAAATAAAAATATATTCATACAAATTTAAAAAAAATACAATTTATATACACTGTGGAATTAGCTTACATCATTTCATAACAAAAAACAGTGCAAAAAAACAAATGGAAAGGTAAGTTGCTACCATTGGAATGGCTCACAGTAAGTTAACAATTCAAAATCGCATAATTAACACTGCACAGGAAACTATGAGGCAGGGGAGAATGCCCCATACTACCCCCTAACTTTTGCCATCAATACTAATCCAGTTCTTGGTTACTATTCCTTTAGTGTTGCTCTGAGTAAAAGGTTACAGGCACCTATGTTACAGTTTCTTGGTAAATCACTAAGCAACCAGAGCCAGAGTAGAAGCAGTTAGTGTGTTGTAAGAAAGGAATTAAGTGAGCAAAGTGTGAGAACAAGACTGATTCAACACAAGCCCCTTTGCATCAGCCCTTAGCAGAAGGGAAATGTTGCATCACCAAATGTCAGACGAACTTGCAATTCCCTTTCTGCAGACTACGTAACAGTGATTGCACACAGATATTTCCCTTTAAAGCAGCTGACAGAGTCACCCACCATCCTCATTTAAAACTTCTTTACTGAAGGAGTGAAAGGAGTGTGTTTTCCAGCTGAAACATTTGAATAAGATAGATGCATAGGCAGAGCAGACAGTGCTGACAGCAGGCTGAAGGCAAGTGGCCTTCTCATGGGGAAGCGCAGCTGGTGCTCAGACACATTGACAAGATTTTTCAGTCTGTCTTGTCTAGATTGCCTAACTCCAGGCCTCAGTAGCAATGACAAGACATCCTGCAGCAAAATATACTGCTGCAGTTTGTGTACAGAAATAAAACAGGACATGATCAGCTCAAGGAAAACAATCTAAGGAGCCCTATTCATGTGCAGGAAGAGAAGGAACCTACCACACACAATCACTCAACATGAGCAAGAGGAAAAAGATTTGTCATGGAGGGACATAGGGCATTCCACAATATGGGATTGCTAATTCCACATTAGAGTGATCTGAAATCCCATCAAAACAGGATTCCTGTGATTCGTAACTGCCCACAAGCACAAATCCTTTGAATGAAAGGTAGGTTAACAGAAGTGTATTTCAAACCTACAGTCCAGCTTCAGGGAGTGCAAAAGGGTGCTGGAAATTTCTTGGGATAGCTCAGGGCAAGACCAGAGCTCAGGGAACACAAGCATTTTAGAAATCATCTGCGGAGACTATCCAGAGAGAACAAACATCCTTACTCTACTTACAGGGAAAAAACTTGCAAGTCAAGAGCAGTAGCCTATGCCAACTCATATGTTCTAAGGAACATGCCACACCTGTCCCAGCTAAGGAGTCCAGGTTGAAGGCACAAGATAGATATTGGCTGTAGGAAAACATCTTTGCTTTACTCTTGGAAGTTTAAGAGCTTGCATGCCTTATTTGAAATGGAGCTGAGATATTCAGAAGCCAGCAAAACTATTTTAGTGGAGGAGACAAGAGCTGTTGCTGCAAGTTGTCCCTGCTCACTGCAGGGGGGGTTGGACTAGATGACCTTTAAAGGTCCCTTCCAACCCAAACTATTCTATGATTCTAAGTTCCACAGTAAGAAAGGGAAAAGAACGAATGTATTCCCTGCTCTCACTTCCCAAGCAGCCCTGGAGAGTGGCCATAGTTAACAAAGGGTCCTGGGACTCACGCAGCTTCCTTCGCAACAACTGCCATCGCACGTACCACAGCCC
>NW_009217737.1:15978-17468 GCF_000690835.1 Fulmarus glacialis
TGGAAATGGTATAAATCCATTCTTGAAAACAAAGATCTACCCTTCCTCTCTTCATGAGGCAGCAGGTGGGAAAGAACACTAAGTGAAAAAAAGGTGCTTACAGCTTTGCTAAAACCAAACTTTCCAGCTGAGCCATGCCATGCACCATATGACAAGGACAAATTCTACCCTAAAACTTGGCCTCGGGAACCACTTGTAAGACCAAGTTTTCTCTCATCTGTTGGACAAAATTCAAGAGCCTCCCATGACTCAGCTGTCTTTATTGCAAGCACAGCCAGAGAATACATCTGCCTACCAACTATCCAGACTGCAAAGACTCCATGAACATCTAAGACTTCCAGTGACTTAAAAGGCCCTACATCAAGACCACGGCTGGTGACCTGGGCACAAAATCTCCTCCTAAACTCCTAACCAGTTTGCAGAGCAGTGCCCTGGAACAATCAGCTTCCACAAAGTCAGTCAAGGAGGCTGTTTTAACAGATTTAGTGTTTTGACACACTTAAGGAAAGGGCACAACTTCTTCAGCCTTAGTCAGGAAAATCCTCAGCACAGATGAATTCCTGAATTCAGAAAATACAATAATGTCTGATTTCCTTCTGCCACAACTCTCATCTAGCTAGCTCCTTATGGCAGACAACAGGTTAACTGGAGTGCTCAGAGGCTGTGCAGAAGCTTTTCTGGGATACATTCCCCATGTTACTTGGCCCAGTCTCTTGGCTGGGAGAATGCTCTGTGCTTTATCAAGCCAATCAGCTCTGCAGCCCCTGGAGGCACAATGCTGGCTTCCCACTGAGTGTTATCTGTATGCAAAACTGAGGAGGGCAGGTGCCTGCTGGAACAATACAGGTGCTGGCCAGGATGGTAGCTGCTAAAGCAGTGAACTGGCTGCAACTGGCTTCTAAGTGCTGATTTTACCCTTACAGATATTCAGCTGTTGCAGTTGCAAACATTATCCCAAGCATTTTTAGAGCACAGACAGCCCCACTTATCACTCTGCAGCAGATCCTGCCTGTTAGTCACCAGCACCAAGTATCCCTCCTGTATGGCAGCCTGAAGTTACACCAGCTCCTCTCATGACACAGAGAGAATTCAACCAAGCCCAGAGACAGGGCATCAGTTCTATTTGTCTCCAGAAAGCAACACTTCACCATGCTCCGAGGACGTGGGGTTCCCTGGTCTCCAACCCTAACTGGAAAGGTGTCCCAGGCTCTCACTGTTGGATCAGTACAAGGACAAAGTGCCTACAAATGCCAAGAAATGCAGGAGTGTCAGTGTAGTGACAAAGTGGAGTGCCACAAAGTGCCTTAGAAGAGTCTCTTACAGGGAGATAATAGCAACAGCTAAGAGGGAAAAGAGATCTCCCTTCTCTGAGATGCTCTGCAAATGTATTAAATATTTATAAACCCAAACAGTAACTGGAATTGAACTGTTTTAAACTCCTGATTTACTGAGCTGCTCTCAAAAGTCAGCTGCTGTCAAAAACATCACAG
>NW_009217737.1:17494-33338 GCF_000690835.1 Fulmarus glacialis
CTAGGAACAAATGAAGCCGGAGTGGAAAAACATGGGCAACTGGGAGCACCCGCAAAGGGAGGTGCATTTCCAAAGAGTTGGGTTTTTTAATACTGCTTTTGAGAAAAGCCATCTTCCAGGGCAGCTATTTGATAACTGCAAACTTCAGTATCTCCTCTCAGCCTTGACAGCGACCCCCTTCTCACACAAATAAGGCAACAGTTGCAGGAACAAGGGAGGAAGAGGAAAAGGGAGACATACAGGAGGACAGGGAAAAGATGCTGCAGTTCTCTGCAGGACACAATGGAGCTAGATGGTTCTTTTTTCCAACCCTTAAAAAAGCCCAAAACAAAACAAAATAGCAGAACATACAGTGTCAGGACAACAAATGATGAAAGGAGATAACTGGGGCACAGGAAGAGAAAAAACCTGGATCAAGAGTGGTCAAACCAAGTGCCTGAGACCAATCAACAGCTCTGGGCTCAGGCAGCTCCTCTAATTCTCTGGCTAGCAAGATGTTTTCCAGCTCCCCAGGCTTGATATGCATGTGAGAAGCCAAACGGCAAGTCTTGGGCCTTGTGGGGTCCAAGCAGAATGCGAGCGCGTGTGCAGGCTTGGAAGAGGGAGGTAGCCACACCGACAGTGGGGCAGGGTGGGCAGGGGCATCAAATGGTCTGATAGTGTTGTCTCAATCTTGCCTGCAGAAATTCGTGGGTCAGGTTGTGCCGAGTGATTATCCCAACAATCTTAAAGAGGAAGAAAAGAGGAAAAAAGATACAAGTCAGTATCACAGATGTGCCACTAAGACGTGCATGGTAGAGTTGTTGTTCTTTCCAACCCCCAAAAAAGAGGGAATCTGCAAGCAGTTCTTGACTAATGCTGAATTAAAGTGGTTCACGTTCAAATCTTGCCAAAACAACGCCCCTCCCTCTCCCAGCACTTATCTACAGGCAAGACACTGCTTTAACTTTAAACAGACAACTTAACTGCTGCTATCGCGTCTGGACACAGCAGTAGTTACCCCTGCCTAGGAAGGGAAATCCTATCCATGTTGGACAGCATACGGATGTAACTAAATCCTTTGGAAAGCTAAAACTGTAATGGGAAATAACAAAGCTGTCTCTTATGGCTTCATTAGAGACATTTCTGGTATGCCACGTGACATGACTGCAGATAGCTCGTATCAGATACATTCTAGGAAGCTCTAAAGACCAAAACAGAGAAATGGTAAAGACTAGCTAAGTGGTGACTGCACACTGGCCATCACTAGGTGGCAGGTCACAAAAGGGACCCTCTCCCAGCCTGCTGGGGAAACAGTCAAACCACACGTTTCAGCTGATGAAACACCTCAGTGATTTTACACATTGAAAGAGTTTAGAACTAGGCTGCTCTCCAGTACTGCAAGAGCACCTTATACTAAACATGGAACGAATCAACCTCTCTTGTTTTCAACCAACAGGCTCTGCAGAGTAGCTATTAGGAACCTCAAGAGGCAGAAAAAGTGCTGCTGTCTCACAAGGGACAGACCAGTTCAGGCTTAAGGGAAACAGTTTCTCTTTATGTTTATAGGAAGTTACTGACACCTACTGACTATTCCTGAGCACTGTAGATGGCAAAGAGACAAGTACAGTGAATCAAGCATAAACAATTCAAAGACTCCTTTATTTGGCTGCTCCTTTGAGTAGGAACAGAATGCAAGTTCCCTTCCAGCAGAAAAACCTCCTGCCCCAATACACAGGAAATTCTGCCCTTGGCCTTGGATAAAGCTGTCAAAGAGGAAGCCAAATTAGTGGCCTCTGATGAGCTCAAGGCCTCTCAACAGGTACAAGACAGTAAGAGCTTCCACATGCTGCCAACCTGAGACAGGAGAGAGACTGCATGTCCTGCCCTTTGCAGGGAAAGTGGGAAGCAGGCTTGGACACAAAAGATGATAACAAAGTCACAGTAATCAACAATGCTTTAGGGCCTTGAGAAGATCACATTCTCATCTCTTTAAAGCATTTCTGTTTGATGTTAAAAGAGATCTTAATTCTCCCAAAGGTGGAAAGCAATGCAAAAAACACTGTGGCTTCCTTGCTCAGCCAAGACAAAATGGAGCTAAGGACTCACCTCTCCAACTGCATTCACAACCGGTAAATGTCTGAGTCCCATTGTCCTAAAGAGGTTGAAGACTTGTGACACATGAGTATTTGGAGAGACAGCAAAGGGTGATGGGTTCATGTATGGGGTGACATCCTAAGAAAGAAAAACAATTCCATTATTTACAAGAGGCATTTTCACTATCTCTGGGAATCACTAACAAGCAATTCCTACAATTCCTCCAATGCACTGATCTCTGGACAGGGTATTGGACTGTGGGCATCTTCTATTTCTCCACAAATATGAAATTATTTCAGAAACCTGAATTTATCACAGTTTGTTTGAACACTGTAACCCATGATCTTAAGAGGCCAATGCTGCAGAAAGCCTCTGAGCAGGACAAATGCAGGTCCATGAAAACAATGTATATTAAAAAAGCACTTTGGCCTACACAGCAACCTTCCTGTCACAAAGACAATGATAGGCCTGCCACTGACTGAGCTGCCAGCACACAATGTTCCAGATACCAGCAGTTTGCCTGTCCAATCTCACTCAGGCAGGAGTCTAATCTAGAAGGAAGTTAAACTAGACAGGCAACATCTTATTCTGAAAGTAAAGCACCTGTGTGCGATGTTACCTCATAGCAGGTATCAGGATTGATTTCCACATGCAGACAAGGCTGACGGAATGCCCGAGAAGTACAGAATGTTGGTTACTGCACCCAAGGGTGGACTTAAACGTGCTCTCAGCTTTTTTTAAAGGCTTGGGACAGTCCTAAACATGTATCGGGAAACACTGTCACATTGCTGTGCATCTCTTACCACTATCATGCGAGGGTTCAGCAACGTGAGATCCAGGTCATGGATATCTGGATAGCGGGGGTAATCCTCTGACATCTCTGCATGGGACAGACGAGGCTGACTTGCACTCTACAATTAAAATAAATCCCACTGAACCGATGAGTCACCATCCCAGACAGTACACAGGCTGCATGTACTGCACAGCAGCACAGCAAACTGCCTCCCAATCGCTCACCCATATCTCCTTCTCCTCCCATGCCCACACATACAACTTCTGCAGAGGGGCTCCTAGCAGCTCATCTCAGAACGCAGCAGTGCAAGCCCAAACCTATACAGGCGTTTAGCTGAAAGCGCAACAGATCTGCTCGCCAACCCCTGACAGATCTACACTCAACACTGGAGGGCAGCAACAAGTCAGCCTTGGGGAAGACGGGCCTCAAACACAAATGCTCATACTGATCTCAGTGACACAGCTGACACTCTCCTGGTACGACCTTGGCACGCAGCAGTAAAAACAGACAGTATGCACTGCTGGTTGCTCTATTTGTATCTAATATCTGCCCTCCATTCTCCAGTTCTGACAGGATTCCACCTGTATGCAACAAATGCGTCTGTTGGTTTATTTTTTAAACAGGGGCTGTCCTCTTTTCCTGGGGATGCTTAAACAGAAATTAAATTCTCTTTATTCCAGAGCTGCAAGGGAGAATTCATGATATCCGTCTGCAGCTTTTACAACACAGATGCATTCCTTAAAGTGTAAAAATAGGTAAATTCTTTTCAGCAGCCCATAAATATTGTTCCCAACCTTCTCAGCCAAGAAGGTAGGGATGTCTCTGCTACAATTCCTGATTAGGAAGACTCACCGACTGGCTCTCAGAGTAACAAACACCCCTGACAAGGAGGGTGACGAGCTGTGAGCGCAAGATCAAGCCATGGAAGGTCAAAGGTCTGAAGCGTTCCTCCATGGTCCACTCTTCACTGGGAGACTGGTCAGGGTACAGATTGGGGTAGGGAGTATATCTGTGACAGATTTAACATGTTATAAGTTGCACAAACTTAAGGAGAGACACATACACCTGCCTCCAAAACAACAACAGCTATTTCAGCTCTTTGCAACCTTTTCCCGAATATTTCAGGGACTCTGAATGTCTAGAGATAAGCAAGTCTTTTCTCCACCAAACAAAATAGCAGAGAGGGGTCAAGAGCTATTACCATGGGCAGAGTATAACAACAGCAGCAGAATGGAGACAGTCTCCTAACCCTCAATTTCAAATCACTTGCTACTAAAGCAATTTTCAGTGCCAAATTATTCAGATTCTAATAAAAGCTGAAGCATCTGGCGAAACACCAGGGTCAGGACTCCACTCATAAGAGTCACAATCACTAGGTTAGAAACTGATTCACTAAACTGGACTTCTGCTGGGAAGCAATCGCAATACAAGCCTAGTGACTCAGCCCAGTTGCCAGAAAGGTGGTATCAATATTATGGCACCAAGCCATTAGCTCCTCTCTTGGGAGAAGTGAGCTTTGCAGAGCCCTCAGGTTTTTGCAGACAAGAGGGCATCGATTTCTACAGACAAGATATTTCCCCAGGTATTCCATCCTCTCCAGGAAATATTTCTGGATAGGTGTTTAAAAGAAATTTAAGTTAACAGGTTGGACACCATCAAGGCAATAGCCCAGGACTCGGTCACAGGTGTGAGCCCCAGCACTGGCTGATGAGACCTGACCAGTCACTTCTCCTAAAACGTGGGTACTGTCACTGTTTCCTCTAACATATGGAATGACCCGGACTGTATGAAGCATCACAACACATCTCAACATATGGAAACACTCTGTTTCCATACATTTATGCCTACCAGGATCTCACCTTCTCTCTAGCATCTGTTGCAGCAGATCCTCCTTTTCTGGTGGCTCCTCCGTTGCTATGTGCTCATCACACATGTTGCGCAATTCACTTGAAGGGTAGGATTTCATGGACTGACTACGCTTGCGCTGCTCTCCAGCTCGGGTGAGGATGCTAGATTTCTGGATACAACAAACAATTTTCAGATACCCCCCTAAGCAGGTCAACAGTTATCCAAGAGCAACAATGAACTATTTGATCATAGCTTTATGTCACCAGATAAGGTGTTCCCTAGTCAGTGCTGCTGCAGTACTTATAAGAATAGCCAATAAGACTGTACTCTCCTTGGACAGAGAACCTGGAGTTTAGGAAATCAGGCACCCTTTTTTGCTAGAGCACGAGTATGCCACAAGCACGTTCACTATTCATTCTGACCTTAAATTTTAAGTTCCCCAAGAGACTAAAGCATCTGGCCCACTACCCCTCCTACAAAGGAGAAAAGCATTTAGGCACCTACTACTGAATTCAATTGTGGGTTCAGTACTTCAGTGCCAAATCCAAACTTTTTCCATGTCTATCCTAAACAGGTTACTTAGTCCGCTTAACTTTTGCCTCCAGGAAAATGTAGCCCACTCTTCTGCCTTTACCATGACCCAGAGAATGGAATGAAATCGAGTCCTTGAAAATTTTGTATTGTAGTAGGTACTTATCTCTGACCTAAATTCTGCACTGACAAAAGCCTAGGTAACAAAAAAAAAGGGCCTTCCACCTGCAAAACAAAGCTGTTTACCCTTCAACTTACCAAACAAGCAACTTCTTACCTTGAATTTGATATTGTTACTTATCAGTTGATTTCCCTTCATGAACTCCCTCTCATTGCCCCGGTTCTCAGTCACTACAGGGAAGGCATGATGGACAGTTGTGCGCAGGATGCTAACAAGGGACTGGATCCTGGTGTGTGGGTAGACATATGTCAAGTTGGGTTCCATGATATCGCTGGCTCGTAGTCTGAAGAAATAGAAATCCAAGATTGCTGCATGCACCATGTCAGCAACAGAAGGCTGGTGATGGACAAACAAGGAAACAAACCAGTCCCAAAACGAGATCCTGAAGGAGTCTGCTGCCGTTTAGTTGTGCCAGCTCCTTGTACCTGTGTGCTCACCTTCACTGCATTATTAGTCATGCTGGCACAATTGATTTTTTTTTTTTTAAACATAACATTGCATCAATGATGCACTATAGGCAAGGAAAAAGGTTCCAACTTATAACATAGAAAGTGTTTAAATACTACTGGGAAAAGACAACAGGTGGGAAGAAGATGAAATTCTGCAAGAACCAAAGCCCAGTGGAACATTTTCACAGAGCTCTTGGTGAACCTCACAAATCTGCTCCTCAGACCTCCACCTGTCCACCCCTCCTCAGAAAGGGCTCCAGCACCTCTTTCCTGCCACAGGCCTGATGCACAACCCCCAACTCCTCTCAAAGCAGTCCTCCTCACAGCTGCTCCTCTCAGAGCAGCCAGATGCATTGGCAGATGAAGCATCATCCCCCCACATTACAGCATTCCTTTTTGAGCAAGGACCCTACCACAAACTCTAACCCACAGCCCTGCCAAGAGAAGCAGCCTTACTTATCCATTTCCACCTCTGTTTCCCACTCCAGAAGAGGCACCCCTCGCAAGTTCACATGGATGTCATAGATGCCTTTGTTGAAAAAGTCTCCCGTCCATTTGGCTACCTGCAGAGCAAATGGAAGATCTATTGAGTTGTTGCTCCAAGTACAAGACTCCTTGGCTTATCATAGCCCTGGAAGGAACAGAGATTCAGGGCCAGCACATGTTCAAGCAGTCTGCAAGAAGCCAGAGCTAAGACCCTGCACTCACCATGAGGGTGATCATTATTGGGAGCCCATAGGTGATCTCGTTGGTGGATTCAATTAGGATGACGGTCAGGCTAATTGTCATGCGGACCACTCCTCCCAGGAATGCTGCTGCCCCAATCAGTGCAAAGGTTCCTGAGTAGATGTGATCCAGGCCAATGTAGCTAGGGCAAAACACAGAGCCCGAGATTAGAATAACCTGACTGAAAGCTCAGCGTGCGTCTGGAGCACATCTCTCTCGCGCACACACACACACACATACACACACACAATGCACCTTTTGAGGAGGTTGGCGACCAGGCGTCCGAAGGCAGCCCCACAAAGCAGTGATGGCACAAAAAGACCACTGGGCACAGAGATCCCGTATGTCCAGCAGGAGAGTAAGAAATAGAGAAGGAAGAACAAGGACAGTGTGACTGGGCTGAAAGTACCTGCAACACAAGAAGAATCATGACTAAAGGGGCACAGGTCTGTCAGACAAAGACAGTAATCTTGCACCATCCACCCCTCAGCTCACAGCAGGCTCATCTCACAACAGCTGCTTAGTCTCCCAGTCCAAACACACAAGAAGACAATGAATAAGTAAAAAAGAGAGGAAAAGCAGGCCTTTCTTCCCATGGAGGAGGCTTTCACCTGTTGTACTAGCAGTCCCCCAGAGCCATGACGGCCTGAGCCTTGTGGTTCTTACAACAAGGCTATTTCAAGCAAGATGAAGCTCTGAAGCCTAAGCATGGAATGGGGCACTGTCTCTTAGGTTACTCACTGTCCTGGTGGAAGAGCTGCAAGATAGCGGACTCCTGAGGGTTGAAGAAGAGTGTGGCCATGTCATTGTAGGTTTCATTTGGGCAGAAAAAAGTTTTGATGCTTGAATTCACATCCTCTGACATACCCTAATGCAGGACACAAAAGACACGAACAGTTAAAATCCACTCTTGAATGGGAATAACCCTTCTGTATAGGGCTGCCAGCCCACACTTTGGGAAGCTCAGAGCAAACATCAATAGCAGAGATGGGGCCTGCAACATCAATGGGCTCCCTGATTCACAGCTTGAGCTGCTTCACCAAAGTACGAAAGCACAAAGGGCAGCTTTCGTTATTACCCTAAGCTCCTGCAACGGTCCGTAGGCTTTCACTGAAGTTCTGTTAAGTACTGCATGCTATTAAAAGCTCATTACGTGCCTGTGCTTCTCTGAAGGGTGAACAATATGATAGGGACATGTAACCTTCACATAAGATCCCTCACCTGCAGGCTCAGAGTGTCATTGCCACTTTGACTGGTGGAAGACATCTGCCGGCACTCCCCCAGAACCATGGAGGCTACAAAGACCACGACTGTAGTAGTCAACGACAGCAGCAGGCTCTCCAAGACCCTGCAAGTACACAGTAGAAACCATACACTGAAGCCACACTCAGTCCTGTAACCCAGTCCCAGCTCTGCACACAACTTTGATAAGGTTGCAAAAAGACACAGTCACCACCGCCTAACATCAGAAGCAAGGGACTCTGCAAGTCAAGCTGAATTATGACTCGGTTGCCAGGGACTGCATTAACTCCCCTTTTTAATTGCCTGTCCCAAAAAGGAGCTATTTCTGCCCAGAGAACACATAGTAGTCATGTATAAAAAGCCACAGGGAAGGGTTCAGTGATGAGGCTGTTCACATGGGAACGACGGTCTGTAGATCCTTACAGGGTAAAAGTCTAGACAGGACTGGACAGGTTGATGCATAGTCTCTCATAATCTCTTCTTTTCTAACTGCCGAAGTACACTTTTTTTTTTTATACCTGAGCTTCTTATTTAGGAATTGTCTAGAGCAAACAAACAGCTATTTTCCAGAATTATATGGCAATTCCCTCTCTAAATAGCACAGATATTAGCTCAGTTGTGGATTTAATTAACCAAGATAATTATAACAACAAAAAAAAAAAAAAAAAAGAGTGGAATCAGCTATTCCTTCCACATCTGTTTGGACAAGACATACAAAAATACTGCATGGAGACAAAGCCCTGGTTTGTTCAGCTATAGCCTTTATTATAAAGAGCTCCCTTCATAGCCCTTGTAAGAGGGGGTGGCCACTCTCTCTGTACCACCAGAGTAATTACAAAATGCAGAAGGACTGTAACATCTGATTTCTGGTGTTCACTTTTAAGTTCTATGGAGGCTTCATTTTGTGATTTCAAAAATAGTACGTCTGGGATTTCCTCCAATGCCTCTCACTGCATCTTCTAGATTGATGCTTTTGCTTTGGGACACCGAATACACATCAGAGATCCCTGCACAAACTCAAGAGAGCCCAAATACCTGACCAGCTTTGGCTTGGGATGCACATTCCGCATGCGGTACTTCGCAAGTCTCTTGTTCAGGCAGTTGAAGGTGGCTCCGAGAAGGCCTCCTATAATTCCCATCAGAATAAAGAAGCCCAAGTCCACAGCCGTCCAGAGGTGGCATTTCTTATCAGACTCAGAGCACTACGTGCAGAAAAGCATAAAAAAAGCATTAGATAAGTTGCTGCAGTTTCCTACCAACGCTTCTGTCTCCACAGCAGGAGACTTTCAGCAGCTATGACCAAAGGCAAACAATTCTGTCTTAGGCTATCAATGTATTGCAGCTAAATATCAACTGCCCTTCACTGAAATACAAGCACGTATCGAAAAAACGGGAAGAAACACTGAATTAACAAGAGACTGGAGTGTGGTGGGGGAAATAACAGCACTAAATCTTACCTTAAACTCCCCAAAGTTCAGCAGCCCAGGGAGCTGGAAAGATCCCCAACTTCCGAACTGAATCCCAGAGCGGAAAAAATTCAGGGTGAAGGTGGCAGCCATGGAACAGAAAAGCTGAGGAAGTAAAAAAAAAAAAAAAAAAAACAGGAAGAACTAAACACTCCCAAAACTAAGATTGGCACAGTCAGCTCTTCTTTCAGACTTATGCCTGGGGAAGGGAACCTCAGAGCTTTCTCAAGCTTTAAGAAAATAGTCCTACTGAGGTTTAACGCCCATTCCCTGCTGCAAAAGAGAACAGGGCTAGAATGCACTATTATAATCATCTGATTTCGTTTCCCGCACAAGAAGTTGGGAATTTCACCTAGTAATTCTTGCAGCAAAAGCTTTTTTTTTTTTGTCAAAGATGCTAATTTTCAGTTGTATCAATTACAAGGCACTAACACAGCTTATTTAGAGTTGGAATTGAGGTCTCCATTGGCTCTGAGAGAGTTGCTATCTTGGCAAATCCCCTGGCTCCTTTTATCCCCACTGAGAAAGAGCAGACTAACCGAATCCCATCAACAGGGCATTTGGCATAAAATATGCAAAAAACCTAATGAAATCCAATACATTTTTAAAATACTGTCAACTTCATGAAAGTAGGTACTAGAGGCAGAGAAATTGGCAATCTGAAGGCACATGGCATTGCTGCAATACAGCTCCCCGAGGCAGAGAAAAGCAGAAAGAAATCTAGCACCTGTCTACTCTGTCTGCTCCCACAGGATTGGACTGCAAAGAGCCCAGGCACAAAAGCCTTTTGTCCCAGGTACACTAAATCTGCTGCCTACAGAGTTGCCCCATAGTTCCAGATAATACCAGACTCATCTCTGCTCTTGATCTGTAGTAATTCTGGAGCACTCAGAGCAGTCAATCTCTCTCCTGCCAGGAGAGCTCAGGAGGACACACGGGATAATCTGAATGCCCTCACAGACAAACCCTCCCCAAAAGGTCCAGCTCAAGGAAGAGACACACAGAAAGAGCCAGAGTCATTACTCACCACTTTCCATGTAAGCCCCTGATTCCAGAAGGAGGAACCTTCTTCCAAGCTGAAAAGAGTGCCCCCAATTGGGGCTCCAAAGGCAGCCGCAACCCCTGCAGCAGCTCCAGCAGATACAAAATCCCTTTTATCCCTGAAATGAAGAGGAAAACAATCTCAGTTTAACAAAGTAGAGCTCTGGAGGTGCTTAGGTTCTGCGAAGTACGAGACATTCCCATTTCTGGATATAGCCCAGGGACACAGGAGTGACAGCTGGGAGAAGTGCTGGCCATGGCAGGCAACACCACTTATTCAGTAAGCCGTTGCAGCATCATACTCTTTCTCTAGAGCACCAATACAGAGCAAAACTCTGGCACAGTATATGAGGAACCATCCCAAACTGTGGGGCTCCAGCATCACTTGAAAGAACTACACAGAGGGAAGGGGAAGATTTTGTTTGCATTCAGGTGGACCAGCCTTCTCTGGAGTATATCTTGGTCATAAGGGATGAGTAACTGAGCTTGTTCGCAACAATGAAGCCATTTAACCACTCAGATTCAAGGTTTTAAATGGATAGAGATTTGCTGAGTAGTACAAGAGAACATCAACGAACATGGAGACCAAAGCAGAGCAGCATAGAAGAATCAAGTCCTGGTGTTGTCTTGCTGCAGAATTAAACTGCAGGACACTAGAGAGAAACTGAAAAACCAACTGACTGATTCATCCCAGCCCGCCACCCTTCTCCCAAGGAACTCTGCTCACTCATCCTCCTCTCCCCTTTTCCACATCCTGGGTACAGTACCTGTCACTGCGGAAATAGGGAAAGTTAAATTGGATCTTCCTCAAAGAGATGCTCTGGAACTACAAACAAAGTAAAGATTTAGAAACATAGGAGATGGAAACTTACTCCTTACAGTACTCTTACAAAGCAGTGGTGTGACCAGGCCAGCGACCCGGGCCAGCACTAACCTGTGGCAAACCCGCACCCACGACAGCACCACTGTGAATCATTGGACCCTCCTTCCCGACAAAAAGACCTGGAAAAACAGGACTGATGAGGCAACACACTCCCGCCACCCCTCTCCCTTGCTGACAATGCCAGGGGAGATCATCTCACCACTCCCTGCCATGGCACAGTCCCCTGTGCCAGGCCTGCAGCTCCTCCCTCTTCCCCCAAGGTGAAGGAAGGTGCTGACCCCTGCCCCCTCAACTCCCCAAATGTTTGTGAAGACTTGCACAGACTTGGCACTCCAAGCGGGTGGAACCGTTCAAAGACAGCTGTTACAAGGGCTCTGAACTCTCCAAGTTACTCTGCCCTGCTGCCAAGAACATAGCCTCCTTCAGGCTGCTCTAGGCAACGTGTTCTGGAGAATTCTCAGGTCTCCCTCTTGGACTGAGCCACAAAAGCCACTTCTGACTAGCCCACCCAGAAAAGTACCTGTTCCTCCAATAGTCCTTATTCTTCTGTCTATTTTCTACTTTATATAAGCATTCAGGGCTCATCACTCTGCTCCAGCCCATCAAAATAATTTTACTGGAAAGGCAGGAGAAGCCTTTTGTGCCCTATGTACAGCAGGGACAGCATTTTTCCCCCTTCAGTGATTCCTTACCCCAACAAGATCAAGACACCACATCCCTTCTTACCTCCTGCCACACTGAAGAGCACTCCCATAGCTTTGCACACCACCGTCCGGAGACGCACAACCCCTGGAACCTTTACCCCGTTGAGGTAGCACTTAATTTCAGGAATTCCTGATCCAGCTGCTACAGGCTGCAGAAAAGAAACACTGATGCTGTGCTGCATTGATTTCATAGCTGACCAACAATATCTCATCAGAGAGCACAGGAAGGGACCAACAGACTCTGCTTAGCTAAACCAATTAGCACTGTGAAGCTAGTTTGATGTCTTGGGGCAGAAAGTGCTTCTGGCAAGAAGGAAACTTCTTACCCAGGACCTGTGTGAGAGCAAAGGGAGGCTGTGTAAGGAGCAGTGGACCTAAGTCTTACTTGGATCAGGACCAGAAGACTGGCAAGAAAAACAAAGGTCAGGTTGAACCCCAGCAGCTCCAGCAAGGACAAGGCAAGACAGCCTTTCTCAGTGCATTCTTCCACCGCTGCAGGGACGGTCAAGGAAAACAACAACGTTCCCCCCACTAACACACAATCATTCGGTACTGTCTCGGGGTCCCACTTGTATCAGAAGCCAAGCCTGCGCTTCCTAATCCAGCCAGGGCAGCTGACACAACCCATCAGGAAGCCAGGGTTCCTTTTCAGAGCTCAAGACTGAGCTACAAGGAAGGGAAACCACTCATTCTTTCAGGGATTAGCCTTTGCCTACGTACATGATACTGGAACCATTTCTTGGTTTCAAGGACTGAATTACATTAGCAGGTTGAAAACTTGATTAATCATTAACAACATGACTGATACGAGAAGTCTGAGTGTCAGCTGTTCTAAGCAAAACATGGCAACAGAAAGGAAAAGGTCACTTGAGTCTAACAGGAACCCATACACGAGGTAAAAGATACAGCTTTGTACCACCCGGAACTTGAGCTGGGTAAAGAGCCGTACGAAGAAATCCACAAAGAGGCCCACCTACGAAAAAACAGACAGATCTGCCATCAGAAATTACTACGTACAAGTAACAAAGACCACCCTCTAGGAAGTCCTACCAGAAGTATGGACACGTGGGGGGACGAAGGCGACAAAAGAAGCGTTGTTCAGAGTAAAGTAACTTCAGAAGCTCAGATTTGCTGCTTCCCTCGTTCTCACTGGGACAGATCCATCTTAGAATTATTCCTGAAGAGACGCATTTCAGAGTACTAATCTGGTAGCATTTTTAACACCCACCAGGGTACAGAAGAAAGCTGGTGTTTAACTGAGGCATACAGTCAGCAAAGCTAATTTTCAAACACTCTAGAAAGTACATATAGTGAAGCTAGTACTGCCGAACGTTAAAAAAATACAGTTCAACTGTAAATGGGCATCCTTTTTTATTAAGTGCTCACTTAGGACAAGTTTTCCTGTATGCAGAATTAAAGGATTTACCAGAATACTTTGCAAAGAGAGCACAGCAAGGTCTGAAAGAAAAAAAGACTTCCTGGAAAATAATCTAGCAACATCATGCTATAATTCCCAAAAGACAACTCCAGCTACTAAGCTCTCCACTTCATGAAAGAGTATGTTTCCTCCTCTTTACCCCTCAGCCATTGACTTCTAAATTATTCCTGCTTAGTCTCCTGAATTTTCCTCATTCCCCAAACAGCATGACCCTTACCAGTCCTGTGCAGACTCCAATAGCAAAAACCATCACCCACTTCACTGCTTCGTATCTCTGGGCTTTCTGTTTAGGAAGAGGATTAACAAAAAAAAAATAAGCCAAGTCAAAGCAACATAGAAATGGGGATCAGAAAAAGGCGGTTTTGGGCTCCACAGCTCAATTACAGCTAGAGTGATAAATCAACAGAAGATGGTGACAACAGCAAACTGAAAATAGGGAACTGAAAGCACTGAACATCTTGCTCACTTTAGACCTGAGGATCAGAACAGATGCTGGGAGCTATAATCACCACACATACTTTTATTCTTTTCATAGAGAAACCAAGAGAGCTCATAAAATTTCTTTCATAAAGAAGAAAAAAACCCCACAAAACTTCCCACAGCACAGAGTATTTAGAATCATAGAATGGTTCGTGTTGGAAGGGACCTTTAAAGGTCATCTAGTCCAACCCCCCTGCCACAGGCAGGGGCATCTTTCACTAAATCAGGTTGCTCAAAGGCCCATTCAACCTGACCTTGAACATTTCCAATAACGGGGCATCCACAACTTCTCTGGGCAATTTCCACAGTTCTAGCTCTCAAGCTAGTGAAAAAGAAAGAACAAGGTCCTACCTTGTTGTCCATGCTCTCCAAAACTTCCAAGTATGGGTCATTGATACAGCGATCATAATCCAAGCTCTGAAAGAATGCCAAAAGGTCAATTTAAGAGAATCAGCTGCAACAGATTGTGCAAAAAAAAAAATACGGATAGAAAACCTTGTTAAAGATTACAGAAGTCATTACCACCCCCACAGTAGGTTCTGCAAACAACAATAGCAGAAAAAAACTCCTGGAAACAACTTCACTTATATATTTCCAGCAGAGCCAGACCCTGAGGATCAGGAAGTGAAAGAACAGACCAATTTCACTGCCCAAGCTGAGGGAGATAGGGAACCAAATAGGAACACGACTGATTAATACAACTTTAAATTAAAGGAGTCACATTGTTCAGATTTAGACTTTACTTCTTTAAGTGCCTCCAATTTGACAGTGCAGGGGATAACATTAGATCTTTCTATTTAACCTCTCACTACAACAGGATAGATAGGAATTCCTCTCCAGATGAACAGCACCAATTCTTAAGCAGGGAGTTAAAAGCAATACAGAGTTGCCCAGTTGTACTCACAAAGTACCACTAGCTTCTCTCTACATCAGCTTCATCTTTTCAAGCCAAACAGGCTGAGCTGGTGACACCCATGCTGACAGCAACTGCTCTAAATAGCTCAGGGCCACCATACAGACATGCAAAAATCCCCTGTAAGAAGCAGGATCTGATAGCTGGGAAGATCTGCTGTGAGCCAGCATGACAACAGAGACAGCAGTAAGGCAACAGTGACCCAGTAGCTACAGATGCTTTCTACAGTCATGAGAAAACAAGACCACTAGAGCCTGTAAATTAAAAACGCACAATGCAGCAGACTCTGAAATTGAATTTTCTCAACAAGAGTCTAACTTGAGCAGCGGATGTTCAAGCTCTACTCACAGGGCTTTAACCCAGAAATGTATAATGATGAAGAGCAGTTCTTTGCAAGCGCAGCAACTCTTGGTATTTCTGCTGATGCCAATGCAATCTAACTAGTGATGCGTTGTGAGTACCTGTCCCATTACAAACTCAAACAGATTGAAACTTTTCTGCAGTTCTTTTCACATTAATTTCACAAGCTGCTATCAGTTAATTTCCCACCTCATAGTCTTTCCGTGGAAGGATCTCATCCTCCTCTTCATGAGTTTCTCCTAGGATTGTCTGCAAAACAAACGTGGGAAAGGAAAATCATCAGGGGAATGAATGCCTGTACGGGTGCTCACGAACACTGGTAGCAAAGCCAAAATTAGAGAAGGCCTATGCCACTACTGCTTATAAAGACAGAGTATGGATTACCAGACCACCACTTACTTTGGGGTAACCGTATAGGGTCTTACTTAAAGCTTGCCCCTCAGCAAAAATACACTACATTCCTTCTATATGGGAGGTCCCCGCAGCATAGTAAAGCAGAGCACTAAACCCACATCCCAGCTTCCTTCACAGCAACAGGTTACAGGGAAGCACAGGACAAGAAACTTGCACAGACAGCATTCTCCTACGCCAGGCAGCTGGAGAGAGCCCCTGCCCGAGCCACTCCCCTCTAATGGCTGCAAGGGGGTGCCGTACCCGGGACGAGCAGCAGCACAGGCTGAGGCACCGGCCACAGGGGCTGGGATACCAGGCCC
>NW_009217738.1:0-1068 GCF_000690835.1 Fulmarus glacialis
GTGGGTTTTAAGTAATGCACCACCCTCCTCGGCAACAAGCAGGTTTCTACGTACTGTTATTCCTAACGAGCTCTATTTTCACATCAAAGCGTAACAAGGAGCCGCTGGACCAGAGCAAAGAAAAAGGCAATTTGCGGGTGGATGGATGGATGGATGGATGGAATTATCTTCTGTTTCACCCCTTTCGAAAGCCGTGTTCCTCCTCCCGTGTCTCCCCCGACCCCACCTGCCCACCCCCCAAAAAAAAAATCACAAGGGACTTTCCCCCGATTCACGACGCGGTATGTAACTCAAAGCATCCCTCTCGCCTTCTCTTCGTGTCCTATTTGATGAGCCAAGAGGGAATCAACATGCCTGGTGAATGTTTCCTCCTTTTTTTTTTTTTTTTTTTTCTGTATCTGCTTCTAAGAGCAGCATCCCTAAACCTTTTGTTCTACCGTGAGTGGTCTTCCCTGGGCAAACCCGTGTACCAAAATGAGCTGCCAGCAAAAACACAGAAACAGGAATTTCCCTACCTTGGTTTGTAGAAGCAGAACCTCTAGACGGACAGATCAAGGGAGAGAGCATGTTGGGAATGTCCAGTCTCCTCTTCTTGCTTGCATATCCACATAAGAAGAATAAGGGTCGGGGGCAAACGTGGGGGAATGAGTTAAAAAAAAATCCTATTTGGCTGTAAAAAAAATAGAGGATTCTTTGTGGCAATCTTGCGTCTTGAAGCAGTGCAAATTCAAAAGCCGGAGAGAATCACTTCAGAGGATATTCAGCGCGAGTGGTGAGGATCATCAAATGCAGGTTCCAGAGTAAGCATTCCTTTCGCCTTTTTAATGATTATTCTTATAATATTTTTTTTTTCCTGGAGCCCTAGTGGAGGAGGTTGTGTTTAAAGCAACTGGAGGTCGGTGCCGTTCTTCTGTGAAGCATGATTATCCTCAAAGCGTCCCCTTCCTGAAGGGAAAAATAAGCATCAATTTTGTATTAGAGGGGTCTGAAGGGGATAAAAACGGCTCCCCAACAAAGACATTAATGTATTGAGAAGAAAGGGAGGCAAAACGCATTTCCCAACAGTGC
>NW_009217738.1:1549-1837 GCF_000690835.1 Fulmarus glacialis
TGCACACAAGCGGAATGAAAAAAAAAAAAAAATTAAAAAAAAACAGCTGGCACGAGTCTATAAATAATTCAGATACGGGCTGACCACACCATTCCCGGGATAGGCATGCATACGAGACGGGAAAGCGGGCGCGATGTGAATCGCGGAGAGAAAGCGAGCCCCCACCCCTGGCACGAGTCTATAAATAATTCAGATACGGGCTGACCACACCATTCCCGGGATAGGCATGCATACGAGACGGGAAAGCGGGCGCGATGTGAATCGCGGAGAGAAAGCGAGCCCCCACCC
>NW_009217739.1:0-8090 GCF_000690835.1 Fulmarus glacialis
CCCGGCCCGGGTTACGCGCGGGCCCCGCCGGTGCCCGCAGCGAGAACACGCACCCCACTGCAGCAGGGCTGGCCCTGGTCCCGGCTCCCCTTCCCGCCCCGGGCATCGCTGGCATCACTGCAGCAAACTTTACTGAGCGTTACATAGAATAAACCACCAAAGGGTAGTTGCCTGGTAAGGGGTGAGCACCCAGCTGGTGCTCAGGAAGCTTTTCTCTTTCTTTCTGCAGCCACCAAGGTAACACGCTGGCCCTTTTATTTTCATTTTAAGAGAAAGACATGAGTCAGCAGAACCTCACTGCGCCCCTCGGGCCACATAAATCTCAAGCGAGCGGAGCGTGCGACGCTTCTGCTTAAGAAAGCATCGGGACATTCTTTGTTTTTTTCCAAGCGTGGGGGGTCTATAAAGCATTCCTGAAAGGAGAGGGACCCGAGCTACCTGTCACAGCCGAAGCACTGCTTTGGAAAGGAGAAGCCCCTCAAACAGCCAGCTCCCGCAGGGTGACCCCCAGGGCTGGGTTTGCAGCCCCTGACCTGCAGCCCCGTCCCTCTCCCCACGCCAGCACCCCGACGGCGTGTGCAGCCAGGCAGCCGTGCACGAGCAACCAGAGAGCCCCAAGCTCTACCCTGCACTGCAGGGACAGAGCCAGCGTCCCTGGGGGGCTCCAGTATGGCCACCGAGGGGTCACCCAGCCCCAAGCGATCCCCAGAGCTCACCCAGCCGCTCGGCCTCTCGCCTCCCTCGCGCCGGGTGGCTCCAGGGGAACCGGAGAGCAGCGATGCCGGTACAGGCAAGCTGGCACCCTGCCTGCACCACGCTCTTTCCCAGCCCCACGGTGCCCTACCTGCCTGCCCGCAGCTTTGGGGACATCAGAGGGACTCCGTGCAAGCCTGGGCACAGCTCTCTCCAGTTTGCATCCTCAGCAGAGCGCTCCCACCCTGGGGCTCCTCCAGGCTGCTCGTGGCCATCAGGGCATGACCGCCTGCACCTGAAGGGGCTTGCTCCAGGTGCAGGTGGGATTTTCCAAGGCTGCCAGACCCTTGTGTTGTGGATCATGACACCATGTGCTTACTGGGAGCCCCGGTGGGATGCCCCGTCCTGCCCAGCACCCCAGGGCTGGCCCCGTGCCTCCGGGCAGGGGGAGTGGGGTCCTGTGCAGGCAGCGGTGCCCGTTTTGGGGTGCTTCCACCACTGTTGCACTTCCCCAGCGCAGCAGCACAAAAGCACAGCGCCCATCAGCATATCCCCCATCAGCACATCCCACCAGTGTGACGCATTAGGAAAACCTTCCCAGTAAACAGAGAAAACACAGAGAGCATGGCTGGGATTTTTAGGATATTTTAGCCCAGCTTCTCTCCGATAGAAGCGATTCCCCCAGGGAGGGAGAGGAATAAACCAAGCAATCTCCTGGGGGCTCTTCCAGTCCTGTTTTCTATGATCTACAATTTTCAACGATCGTTCTTCATCAGATTTGCATGCAGGCGCTCGCAGAGAGATAACGGAGGCTCTCCCTCCCGCAGAACAGCAAAGCCTTTGTCTGCTCCGGTGGGATGCGACTCCACGTCCATAAGCAAAGCCAGGAGATGGAGTGGCTGCATTCAGCCCAGTGCAATCAAATCATCAAGCTCTAAATAAATAATCAGATGAGTAATGGGAGCGCTGCCTACGCCCGCTGCTCTCCGTGCCTGCTCGGGAAGTGCCGGGCAAACACCAAAAAGGGAAACTGAGGCCCGATGCGTGAGGCCCATGGGCATGGTGGAGGGGAAGGAGCCCTGATGGATTCCTGGTATCTGTTTGCAACTCATCTGAGCAGCTTTTACATGAGAAAAAGGGTTTGTTTCACAAAATGGCCCGGGGCAGTCCCTCTCTCCAGGCTGGGGGCTTGCACCGTCCCCCTCCCCGGCTGGGCTCCCTCCCCAGCCGGGGCAGTGCCCAGCCAGGGGACTTTGCACCCACTCACCGGGGATCTTCTCCCCTCCCGGCTGTCCCAATGCAACCTCCCGTGCTGCTGGGGTCTTCACTCGCAGGGACGAGGACGGACGTGCTTGTTGAAGGAGAACTGCTGTGGGTGCCGGCCCTGCTCCGGTCCATGGCGTGGCTCAGCAGCAGCAGGGTGACGGCAGGGAAACCCTCCGGGGGACACCCAGACAGGGTGGGGGGAAGGAGCTGGGGAAGCTACTGGGCGATTTGGGGAGTGGCAGGGTGCAGAAGCAAGTGGGATAAACCAGCCAGGAGCAGGTTTGGGCTGGAAATCTGGAGGGGGTTATCACGGGCAGCGCAGGGGGCTGGGGGGGCTTTGCAAAGCCGCAGGCACGTTGTGAGCCATTTGGCCATTGCCGTTTTGGATGGAAACCAGTCCTGCATTAACTGGGGAGAGGTGGTGCTCCCACGTCCCGGCCAGCAAACCAGGCGGATGGTTGGGGCCCCAAACTCAGGTGTTACCTCTGTCCCCATGATGTCCCCTTCGCCCCACGCTGCCAGCATGGCTTTAATTGGGATCCTCTCACTCGGTGGTGTTGGGTATCTGAGAGCACGGGGGACTCCTGGCCAGTGCTGGTGGTGACACCTCCAGGTTTTTTGCAGAAGCAGCTTCCCAGGGTGTCAAATTTGGAACAGAAAGGGAGGGCCCTGTAGATCAGGGAAGAGGCGGTTTAACAGGGGATGTCAGTGAGCAAAATCCTGTGGGGCGGGGAGAGACTGGATGCCAAAACCTAATGGAGAAAACGAGAGGCTGAGACACGCCGGAGCATGATCGGAGGCTGAGGAGGGCTGGGGCTCCGCGAGCACGGGAGGCTTTCCTCGCTCCGAGGAGGATGACTGGCTCGAGTCAGATGCAGCTACAAACGCGTCCAGGAACAAGCCGGGAAAGGGCTTTTGTAAGCCTTCAAGTCACGTTAATCACCCCGGATGTGAGCCCCCGGGTAACACCCTGTGGGGCCGGGGGTACTGGGGAGCCCCTTGGCTCAGTGGAGCGGAGCTGCTCCCGCAGCACCCGTCCTGCATCCCGAGGGATGCATGAAGGCGAGCGCTGCACCCGGGGATGCTTGGTCGGCTTCGGACCGGAGCTGGAGCTGGAAACCCTCCCTGGGGTGAGTGCAGCAGCGGCCCATATTGCTGCTGGACTCTGGAACCAAGTCCAACTCCTTATTTGAGTGCACCACCAGCAGTCACCCAGAAAAGCCTTTTTCCCTGAAAATGGCAGCGTGCCGGAGGCTCTGGCAGGCGAGGAGGTGCCCGTCCTGCGGGCGAGGCGCTGGGTGCTGCTGGGTGCTGCGGGCTCCCCGCCAGGCACCAGCGGGCTGCAGCTTTCACCTGTTTCAGCAAAATCTGGGCTGCCAGGAAGGTTAATTATATCTTTAAGTTTCTTCAGTTGTCAAATCTTGTAACTATTGTCTCAAGCTGACAGTTATATATCTAGCAATTAACTGTAAGCAAGGCTTTGCAGGCAGCAGGGGGGTCTGGCCTTGTTTCCCGTCTATGTACACAACACGCTCTCAAAACGTTGCCTTAATGGAGCTTAACAGTGCTGGCAAATATTTCACTCAGAAATCTCGCATTTGCCGACATGTTGCACCAACAAACACCGAATCAACCCGGGTTCTGATGACGAAGGCTCCTCGTTAAGGAGGCATGTGCAGATTTGTGCCTTCTTCCCTCCCCAAACACCCTCTTAGGCATCCACGGGCTGGTGCAAACCAAGAGGAGAAGCCGCTTGATCACCATCCTTTTCCTTTACTGCTGCTTCCTCTGGTGCTCAGCAGTGGGTGCAGACCTGTCCCAGCCGGCGTGGGAAGCAGAGCATCGGTCAGGAAAGCCTTTCACCTTCGGGACTGTCCCGTTGGCCCCTGCTAAAAGTCCCGCAGGTGGATTCAGCAGCAAGAGGGGTTTGCTGCGCGGTGCGATGCTCTCACAGGAACAGTCGGTACCCTCCTTAGGCTGGATTCCCCTCGGGAGGTAGCGCTACCAAAAAAAAGTACTCCTGGATTACCCACTGCCCTCAGCTTCAATTTTTTGCCTTTGAATGACCACGTTTGGACATTTTAAGATCTCTCCCTGCACCACAGTGTGTTTTACACAGGCTGGGGTGGGTGACCCCTACGCCAGGCTCCCAGGGCTGCATTCACCCGGCTTCTGCAGCGAGATTTCACATTGGCTTCGCCATACGCTGGCTCTGACCCATGCCAGGACAAGCACAGGCTGCTCCGTGATAGCCATCCCCCTGCGCGATGCTGAAAGGGAATTTCCTTTGCGTTGGTGCGGCCCAAGAGGCAGGCGGGGGTTATTTGGCCATCCAGCAGTCAGTAGCGTCAGGGCTCTTGGGGAGGAACCCCAATTTTCTGGAGGTGCAGGTGCCCACAGGACTCCTCTTTTCATGCTCTCGGCTGCTGAGCTCACCGTCTGCGAGGACCAAGGGTGGAGGTCTGGTGTGACTGAGGTTGGCAGCAAAAAATGCGTCAGTCCCAGGGGAGCCGGCCCCTCCTGAGGCCATCTTTAAAAGGTTACCGAAATCTCCATGCCCATGGTTTCAGACTCCGGGAGCGACGCCGGTACGGAGCTCACAGCGGTGGGCACCCGGGCACGCTGGAAAGGAGGGAAGCACAGAGAAGAGAGATTGTTCTCCTTCCCTCCATTTGCTGGTGGCTGAAGCGCTCAGGTGAGTCCTGCGAGCAACGGGTGGGTTAAACGACGTGCGAAGATCAAACGAGGAGCTCCAGGGCACCCAGCGAATGCGACTCGTCACATCGCCCGCGGGCATACAGAAACACTGCCTGGAAGCATCTACATGAGCTACATCTATACTTGCCAAGTGGAGATACCTACAACACAGCTCTACGATACCCCCCTGAGCACAGACGGGAGCCTGGAAAATATTTATCGGGAATATCGCTATATTTGGGGATGGTTTGTACCTTCAAGAATTCAGCTAGAAATAATTGACAGGATGATTTGCAGCCATCGGCCAACAACGTTACTTTCCCGAAAGCAGCAGCACCAGAGGGAAAACAAATTGAAGCAGGTGTGGGAAGAGTTAGGAAGCGCAAGAATTGCATTCCCGAGCCAAATGGACAGATTGAGACAGAGGAAAACAAATTGGGAAGGGAAACGGCTGCCTATTGCCCAGATTTTTCATGCGCTGGGAGGAGGTGGAGGTTGGGTTCAGGCTCTGTTTCGGGGCTGTGTTTCCATTTAGGCAGCTGTGTTAGTGCTCAACTTGGGGTGAAGGTGGGATTTTGGGGCGCGTTTCCACCCCGAGCAGGGCTGGCATCACAGGTTCAGGGAGCAGCATCCTACAGAAGCATGAGCCCCACCACCGCGATGACCATGAGGAGCCCGGCCAGGATGCAGATGCTGATGAAGACGATGTCGCTGGTGTCCTGGCTCTTGATTTCGCGGGCGTCCATCGCTCCCCCCTCCCGCTGCTGGGCATCCACCAGGTTTTCTGCCTGGCTGAGCCTGGATGTGTTGGGGCCAGCGATGAGGGTCACCGAGGCTTCCTTCCTCTTCGGCTCACACTGCACCTCGTACTGGTGGATGTCCTCCCGGTCGCCCGCTGAAAAATCGATGTAGAGGGTGCTGACGATGACGGACGTGTTGTTGCGTTTCTGCAAGACAAGGGTCACGGCTCGTCAGGCCTTTGTGCAGCTCGTTTTCACAGGGGCTTGGAGGGCAGTTGGCCATGAATCAGACCAGCATCTACTGGGAAGATGGGAAAGGGACTGGGAACTCCTTTCTGCAGCCGGTACGACCAGCATGGGGCTAGCCATCTACTTAGCTTGCTTTAAAGGAAGGTTTGCCGACCGCTTACCTGGGATTTGGTACCACAGGTGTCGAACCTGGTGTGTATTTTAAAGTTCCCGCCAACCACCTGGGCTGCACAGGAGGGGGTCCCCAAATAAATCCTATTCCTCTCCAGCTGGGCCAGGGACGGCACAGGGATCTGGATGTGGAAGTCCGTCCGGGTGCAGCTGACGTTCATGGGCACAACTATTGGGACAGAAAAAAAAGGTACAAGTGAAGTGGAGGGAACCCTCTCAGTGGAAATCCCTCTCGAACCTCGCCCCCTTCCCAGCTCTCCGAGTGACACCCGAGTGCCATCACAGGCAACACCACCGCTGTCCCTGCCATAAGCAAGGAAGGATTTACCCTGTGAGAGCAGCCGCTCTCCATCATTGCAAAGCCAGCGAAACATTTGAGTTGCTGCCCAGGATTAGACCGTGAGAGCTTTGCTGATGGCTTGCCATGGGCGCAGAGCTCCCCTACACACCACAACACCCCTGCGAGAGAGACTTTTACGGTGACGAAAGGGAGGAGATGCATCTCGGGGGGACCCCACGCCTGCCCTGGGGTGATACAGCTGCGCGGCTGCCGCATGGTCCCTGGGGAAGGGTGAGCCGGGTCCCCAGCCCTGGGGCATCCTCCTGTCCCAAGCATCATCAGCCCTCCACCACCCCTGGAACGTTATTTTTGATGGGGAGCTGGCAAACAGTGCGTGGAGGGAGCTGCTGTTGAGCTGCCCATGATGCCAAGAAGAGGAGCGGGGCAATGGGGAACCCAGCCCCTCTCCATCGCTCTCCCTCTGGCACCGTATTTGGCCCCTCTGGGTGCAGAAAGCATCCACGCAGGGAAAGGAGCAGGGAGAAAAATGCTCCCCTCTTTAAAGTTAATCCTCGCTCAGCTTGAACCAACCACTTGGGCAGTATGAATTATTGAATTATTCCAGCTCCCTCTGAATCTTGGCTTTATGAAACTGGTAAGATGCAATAAAATCAATACGAAAAAATAGTGTCACTTTGCTTCACTTAGTGCATTATAAAACCATTAGAAGATTTACCAAATAACTAAAGTGCATTAGATCAAGAGGAGGAGGAGGAGAAAATGGATCCTCTCTCCTGGCGTGAAGGCTTTTGTTCAAATGGCCATAAATCACACACGCCCAGCCCAAGTCACGCCCTTTCATGGGCTCGAAAGGAATATATCTGCATGGCTGAAGAGCTGTGGATGTGGAGGCTGAAAGGGAAATATCTGCACGGCTGAAGAGCTGTGGGTGTGGAGGCTGAGGTGCCCCTTTGCCTCCAAGGGCTCCCGAGGAAGCCGGCGGCGGGGAGAGGCCGGTGCCTCCCGGTGAGAGCAGCCGCTCTCCTGGCAGAGCGCGGGCGGTTGGATGTGCCAGGCGGGCTGCTAATTGCAAGCAGACGCCCGAATCACCAGGCAAACATAGCAGGCAGCCTTAGCTTTATGGAAGGAAGCTCGGTTTCATGTCCAAGCTTTTGTCCTCCCCCAACACGCATCCGGCAGCGTGTTCCGGGGACGCGGGAGCCTCGGGCAGCTGGGAGAAGTCACGTCCCTCAGCTAGCATCCCATCTATCTGTCTGCAAGCTCCTCCGTCGGGAAGGGGGTTTCTCCATGACCAGTGAGGCCAAGATTCGTCTCCCTGCACACTGCTGTAAAACAGTAAGAAATAAGCAGGACAAGGACAGGGACAGACTTACTGTGCACACTAAAGTCCTACTAGATGTCCGGTACGACCTCTCTCCCTCCAGAGCCTGCAGAGGCTCAGGACAAAGCTCCATCCCATCTCTTACTCCTAGAGCCACATACCCCCAAATCCCTTCTGGAAATGAAGAATGATTTTGCTGCTGAGGGATAAAAGCTCGTAAACCCAGGGCCAGCCAGCCCCAGCTCCTGTGCCGCCGGTCCAGCAGCCCTGCTCTGGCTCCAGCCCAAAAGCAGGTCCTAGCCTCGTCCCCGCCGGCGAGGCTGCCCCTGTCTGAATCATCCCTGACACACAGGTCTGCTCAGATGTAATTATCTTGAAATACAACGAACGCCGGCTTTTGAGGTGCAAAGGTTGGCAAATACACGAGAGAGGTTACACGCCGCTCCTCCCACTGGCTGTGGGCACACTGGCTGGGACACGGGGCACGCCGGCGGCGGGGAGGGCCGTGTGCTGGCAGGGCCGGAGCATCCTGGGGAGCCAGGAACGGGGTTGTAACACTCGAGCTGGTCACCTCCCCTGGGGCTTTGGTCCCCTAAAAACTCCCTGGGTTTTCTCTCCTTCAGAGAGAGAAGCAGGAGCACGGCAGCGGCAG
>NW_009217739.1:8101-9056 GCF_000690835.1 Fulmarus glacialis
AAGAAGCTGGAAAGCATCTCCTGAATACTAAACATGATGTGGAGCACGTGCGTGTTGCACTCTGTGAGAGCTGGGGCTCATCAGTTGCATCTTCTCCAACCTGTCCCTAAAGAGCCACATGCTTGGCTCCTGCAGGCAAGTATCTTCACCATATGGTGCTTTTGGAAACTACCTGGGCTCGGGCATGTCCCGATGGAAATAAAGCATTGTGGAGCACCCAAGTGGGACTTTACCTCCCACGTAGGCGACGGAGCCCCTCTTGGCCGTGTTGCGGTCAGTGTGGAGGACCAGCAGCACCTGGTTGCAGCGGGAGGTGACGGGCGTCGGGCTCTCCTGCCCGCACCACCGCCCCAGCAGGGACCCGCTCTCGGTGCCGCCGTCGAAGGCGGCCAGGTGGTCGTAGTCGCAGCCGCCTGTCAGGCTGCTCCGACCCTCCAGCTCCATGTCCAAGAAGAAGACCTTGACCCTGTAGCCCGGGGGCAGCTGGATGCTCCACTGGCACTTGAGGTTGTTGGGGTAGAAGTTGGGGTACTGAGGGCTGGAGAAATTCCCTTTGATGGCGGTGAACACCTCCTGGCACTCGCCTGCTCAGGGAAAATGGGGAAAGGAAAACATGAAAGCAAACCTGAAGCCCCCTGGGTGTGGATGAGCTGGTGGCTGAGCGATCACTTGTTTTATTGCTAAAGCGTGCTCTGCCCTCCACCTCACTGCTCCCCAGCCTTGCCTTTGGCCGATGGACACCCATCAGTTTTGGGGGATGGAAACGCCCAAGGTCGCCGAAGTCCTACATGAGCAGATGGGGAAAACCCATATCCCCAGGGAATGGCACGAGAAAGGGAGAAGGGCAGCTCTTGCTCAAAAGAAAGACAACCCGGGGCCTGGGATAGCCTCAACCATGCCATTTGCATTGTGTGGTGGTTTACACTTCACACCATCATCTCATGAGCTCTCCCCA
>NW_009217739.1:9254-9689 GCF_000690835.1 Fulmarus glacialis
GGGGGGAGGAGACAGTGCGGGGGGGGTGGGTGCTGCCGCAGTAGCGTCCCAGGCGAGGGGCGGCAGTGGTGGGGCCATCGAAAAGGGCCACGTAGTCAAAGCCACAGCCCTGGCCCCCCTCCACCTGGAAGTCGGCGAACACCAGGGTGAGGGGGCTGCCGCCACCAGCCCCCCCGATGCTCCAGCGGCACTCGGCGTCGTTGGGGTAGCTCTCGGGGTAGCGCGGGCTGGTGATCTCCCCGGACAGCCCCGTCAGCTGCCCGCCGCAGGCACCTGCGGGGAAGCACAGATGATAAGGATGGTGGGGGAGGACAGACAGATGGACGCTCCGCCACCGCCATCCCTCCCCACTACCTTTCCGGTAGTCAGCGGCGAAGCCGCGCTTGGCCACGTGGCGGTCGGGGCGGAAAGCGGACGGCCACGAGTGGCCGGGGG
>NW_009217739.1:9835-10540 GCF_000690835.1 Fulmarus glacialis
GCGGTGTCCTCCAGCTCGAAGTGGCTGAGGGAGAGCAGGACGGAGGAGCCCTCGGCCACCACGATCAGCCACGTGCACTCTGTCTCGTAGGGGTACGGCCCCGGGAAGTTGGGGCTGGAGAAATTGCCGGAGGATGCTGAGAGCACCCCCCCGCATTTGATGCCTGGGGGACACAGAGGTGGATGTGATGTCCCCTTCCCAGGGGAAGCCTAAAAGGTTGGAGATGGGGTGCACGGCACCGGCTCCATCCCACCACCAGCACTACCAAAACACCAGTGCCCTGCAGACCATTGGGCTCAGCCACCCCTTCTCCTTGGAGGACACGTGTCCCCCCCATCACCTTTCATCCCTCCACGTAACCCCCTTCTCCCCGCACTGCTCCCGCTCTGCCCCGTGCCTCGGCCGTGCCCATGAGCTTGTCCTGCCAAGCGCACGGTGTCCCCATCCATTTCTTGCTGGGAAAAAGAAAGTAGGGAGTGAGTTTTAATTGTTCAGTGGTTCCGGCCTCGCCGGTGCCCCAGCTGCCCAGCCCTTCAGCTTTGTGCCTCCTGCTGCTGATGCTCCCTCCATATAATGGTAGTATCTGTGAATTCAAGCTGGGAGAAATAGGGATGAAGGGCTCGATGCACTTAACAATGAGTTATGCATGTAGGAATCGATTTTCTAATGAAATCTTTATACTGAGACATGGTTATTATAAAATAA
>NW_009217739.1:10928-11130 GCF_000690835.1 Fulmarus glacialis
AAAGGAATAATGTTATTGAAATAAATACCAAAGAGGGGAGCCCGCGGGAGGGGTGAGTAGCCACGGGGCAGGCAGATTGATGGATTAAGGGCTGGGTGCCCCGGGAAACCCAGGTGGGTGCAGGCAGGGGGGTGAGCAGGCAGCACCAGGCAGCTGGGCGGCCGCTTGCCCCTCAGAGCACCCGCCCCAGGGCCGGGATGGG
>NW_009217739.1:12106-22149 GCF_000690835.1 Fulmarus glacialis
GACGCGCGCGGGCGCCGGTGGGGGAGGGGAGCCGCTGAGAGCTGGGACCCGCTCGCACCCCAGCGCCCCTGCAGCACCCGCAAACAGCCCTCTCCTCCCCGGGGACCACGGATGCCCATCAGCCCCAGGGTCCCCACTGGGAGCTGGGACCGGGCTCTTACCTCTGCTGGGAGCATCCCCGAGAGCCCCGCACAGCACGGCCAGCGCTGCCAGGCAGCCCGCCCCCAGGCACCCCATCCTCCGGCAGGCAAA
This sequence comes from Fulmarus glacialis, assembly GCF_000690835.1. NCBI lineage: Eukaryota > Metazoa > Chordata > Aves > Procellariiformes > Procellariidae > Fulmarus > Fulmarus glacialis. The sequence goes on from NW_009217739.1 coordinate 12,359, forward strand.
TCTCCAGTCACCGGTGCCCGAGCATCCTTTCGAAGATGTCTATCTGGGAGGAAAAAAATAAATAAAGAGACAAATAAATAAAAAGCGGAAGGACTGTAGAATTAAAAGCGGAATGAATAATTCATCGCTTGTTTGAAGAGCAGCAAGGTAACTTGATCTATTCCTCCCTTCCTTCACTCAGTTTTAATGATCTGGATCAAATGTCCCAAGGATTTACACTATACCAGATACCTTGTCAATACACTATATTTAGAAGAGATATTAATGTTTCAGATATGGTGTATAACGGCAGTAAGTCTGGGCTGACAATATGCCCTTAAGGGGCTATGAAAATAATTTAGTTCGCCAGGCAAGCCAGCGAACCAAAATGGGAATTTCAGACTTACCGCGGAAAAGCACCTCAGGAATTAACATGATTTATACTGCGGCACCCACTGCACAAAGCCAACTGGTGGTAAAGGCTAGAGAAACAGGGAATGGGATTTAAAGGCAGCCGCGTCTCCATGTCGGCTGCCAGGTCAGCATCCCTGCAGCGAGTGCCCAGGCTCAGCGGGATGCTCAGCCCGGGAAAGTGGCAGTCGCCAGCACTAAAGACAGCAAATCCCGCCTCCCCCGAGGAAGATTAGAGATGAATTGTGACTCACGGGCAAAAAACATCGATTATTATAGAACCTGCTAAGGCCTTGGAGAATTACCATGTTCTTCCATGCCGGCTCACGCTCCTTCTCGCCCAGGCTCTTGGATGCTGAAGGTAATCAAGCCTTGGCATTCGGGGGGAAAGATGTGCTCCTCGTGCTGTGCCACATTAGCTGGAGAAACCCCAGCAGCGTTTCAGTTCCTTCCCTCTCACCCAGGAGAGAAAAGACTTTCCTGCTGCCGTGACCCACACCCAGATGAATGCCAGGAAACAAAAACCCACGAGGGTCCCCCAGCGCAAGGGACCTGTGCTAAAAAAGTCACCTTCAGAGCAGTGGGGAAAGAAGCAGCGCGTATCTGTAAATCTCAGGCGGGGAGACAAGTTGCATTTATTAATTAAGCAATGAGGATCGATGCCTGAGACATTTCCTATGGATTAATGATGGGCTGGGAGGAGCTGATGGCCCAAGGTGCAGCTAAGGACCGTTAATGCCAACTGGTCATTAATCCCCAGGAAATGCTCCATGCCAAGGTCGTTAAGTGCCTGCATATATTTATGGCTAATAACAACAACAACAATATCGGTACAGGCTCTCTCCCCACTGCCTGGCCTTGCTGGAGCCATGCCAAGGGCTGGCGAGAGCATTGGGGCATTCCAGTCAGGAGCCCTCTATCCTGAGCCCAGCTGAGGCAGGGGACATCGGGGTGTCTGTCCTGGGGCGTTGGGCACCACGCCACCCCACGAGCACCAGGAGTAAGCACACGTTCAAACAAGGAGACGCAAGGCAGCCCTCCCTGTCCCGGGGTGCGGTGCAAAGCTCCCGCTCTGGTGCAGGCTCTGGGAGATGGCTGCGACGCTGGCATATCTCCTGCCGACCTCTCAGGGACACTGCAGAGCTTAAGTAGCTGCTTCCCTAATGGGAAGAGGAGAGGAGGTCTGTCCCTGTGCCTTGTACAACACACACGGGGCCAGCACCCCCAGCAAAGAGGCAGGGGAGGTCTGGCACCACAGCCCGTGGTGCAGGGGCCCCTCCTGGGTATTCCCATACCACAGCCCCGGCTCAGCCAGGAGGAGTGCTCAGCCCGCCCTGCCACGATCCCCCGGCCTCAGGGACAACGTGCTCCCTGACTTCTCCATCACTACATGACGGAGCAACACATTCATCCTCATTGCATCCATCTCTGGCAACACCCACCGTCCTCCAGCCCTTCCACCGCCGGCCTCAGTGCCGAGGCACCTCCCAGCAGGGAGCCAGTGTCTGGGACACCAGTACCTACGCGGCCGCTCTTCTCCATCCCTCCAGCTGCGCTCTGCGGTCCCGCTTCATGCCGTGCATCAGCGATACCCCCAGGAGACGGGGGGCCGGGGGGACTGTGCAGCGCAGCAGCTGTGCCCCCCTCCCAGGAGACGACATCCATCAATCACCGACACATTCACCCTCTCCTGACCTGTGGACCACCATACCCCGGCTGGGCCTGAGCCCAGGCAACACCCCTTGTCAGCCGGCAGAGCCGGGCGGGAGGGCAGAGGGAGGCAGGGGGAGGACGAGTTGTGGCAGAGGAGCCAGCAGGTCCTTCCATATGGAGGTCTGGCTGGAGGTGCTCTGGGTCAGCCCAGGGTGCTCTGGCTCCGGCCAGAGACACAGTGGGTGATTTCAAAAGCGTCCCGTATCGGGGCTGCCTCTATTCCTCTGTGGGCAAATTTATAAATCATGAGTCAAAAACGCATTTGATTCATTTAACTAGAAAGGATGTGATCAGGACTGTGAGACTTCAGAGAAGATCAAAGGTTTAAATACAGCCCCCAGGAGAAACGGGAATTATTTAGGCAGGAAATAATGAGATGAAATTAAGAAGGTATTTAGGCTGCACACGAGAAAGGAAGCGAAGTGAAGACCCTCTCCCCAGCACAGCGCTGCACGGGCGGCCGGGGCTTCCCGGGGGGCCGCCAGAGCACGGGATCATCCTGCCAGCACCCCTGCCCTGGCAGAAGAGGCCGGGTGCGAGCCCCTGCCCAGGCCTGGCAGCGGCCACCCACCCCTGCAGGGAGCTTATGCATCTCCAGCGCCACAGATCCCCCGATAATCGACAGCATCGCCACCATTTCCCTATAAAACTGCCACCGCGGGGTAGTTCCCGGGCCTCCAAAGGGAAGGAAACCTCTCATCTTCCCTCAGCAGGGAAAATCCTGCCCGAGAGCCTTTCCATCCCAGGTCCCTGCCTTTGCAGAAGCGCCATGCAAGGGGCTGTCCCCATGGGGGACAGGCTGGGAAGAGGGGACTCGTGTGAGAGCCAGCCTGAGAAATGACAAAAGGCGGGAGGGGGAAGGGAGAGAAGAGCAGAAAATAGAGAACAAAGTGCCCACAGGCAGTTTAAAGGCCCCTTCAAGTTCATACGTCCAAGGACATCGTCTCCCCCACAGAGAACGTCTCGCAAAGACCCCCCCCGTCCCCACCGGCGCGGCAAGCCGGGCTGCCGGCTCCGCATGCATCACCTCCTCCCGCTCTGCCTGCAGCCTGCCTTTGCAGGATTGCAACCCGCAGCATTCACAGCTTGCTCCGTCTCTCACCACCCTCCCTTTTAGCCACGAACAAAGACAGAGGCTTCGCAGCAGAACGGCCGGGCCAGCTGGGTAGGGTTTAACCATCATGGCCCATATGTGCTGAAATACCCAGACATATTGGGGTTGCGTTTAAAGGAACAGTTCCAGCTTTCACGCAGAAAGTCATCGCTTTTCCAAAGCGAGCGTGAAGTTTTACCTCAGGCCTTTGCAAAAAAGCTGGGTGGATTTTTAGCAAAATCTCAAAGAGGCATAATATTTAAAGCAAAAGGTATATAAGTAAGGTTTTCAGAGTATGTAATACCCGAAGAAAATATTTTCTCTGTATTCCTAGCTAACGCCAAAGCAGGGAGAACAACTGGAGAAAGCAACTCCTTATTGTGTCAGCCCCACGCTGGGCAGAAGCACCTCCACTATACAGCAGCTTACGGCGGCTGAAGCACGGCTTGGATGGGAATTGAGAGCTTGCCTTGGACCTACCATGGACAACTTCCCCGGATCTCTCTACATTAAAAGCCAGAACCCTTTTTGGGTTATAAAGATGGCTTTCTTGTCAGCCCTTGCTCCAATAAAGTTAACATAAAAGCTGCAGCTACACTGGATTAATTCCAGGCATTTGGTAACTGGAGACAAATCTCACTGATGCGAGGGGAACCTACGCTTCCTCTCAACATGCGCATCAGAGCCATCATTTCAGTGCACACTGCTTGTTTTGAGTAACTCTGAAACTACATCTCCTTTGTGTAAGGCGTACTATTTGATACAGGTAACAAATGAGACAGGAATGATAATGCAACATCATCTATCACAGCCTGGGAAACCCCGGGAAACCCCAGCACAGGATAAACTGGGAATGAACGGAAAAACACAAAGGTGAGTATTTCCAGGTGTAGTTAGTAAACACAGTGATATAAGAAGGTAAAAGAGTGGACAGCAGCTATCTCAGAGGAAAGGCAGCAGCATCTTGGACTAAAAGAGGAGGAAGGGGCCAGGGCACCCGGTTGGGTGCTGGGCCAGGGCAGCCACGGGGCTGCCATCCCGCAGAGCAGGCCCTTGGCTCTGCCCCCTGCCCCGTGGGGGAGCGCCCCAGCAAAGCCCCCGCGACGCTTTCACTCCTCAGGTGGTGTTCTTGTACGCTTGGGCACCCGTGAGAGTCCTGTGACAAAAAGAAACAGCTGTTTATTTGAAAAGAGGTTCAATTTAATGAACCAGGGCAATTATACAACACTTAGGGGACATGGAAGGCAAACAACCATTCTCTCTGACAGAGAGCAGCTACAACCCGGATGCCTTCTCACATGGAGTTTTAGGACATGCTTTTTCTGTCCCCAGGCAGCATTACAAGGGTTAAGGATCAAGGTAGGCAATGCAGGCTGTGCTAGGGCAGGAGGACAGCCTGCCTAAGTCTTCAGTGGGCATGACGTATAATTCCATCCCCCACCCTTTTCTGGTGGTTGGAAAGGCTCTTTTCAGAGGAGGTCAGTACCTTCTTCTCTGTGTTAGTGTCTAACGGGGCAACTGAGGCAGAGAGAAGTTGAAGTGACTTGCCTGGCATCACCCAGCAAGATAATGACACAACCGAAATGAACCCCATGGACTCCAGTGCCGGGCCAGTGCTCTGCTGTTCCCTTGGCCGTGCCGTCTTCTCCTCGAGGATTAAATCTCTCCTCTGGACATCTAACAGGGCACAATACCACGGCAGACTAACACGGATTGCCAAGCAAGTCACTGGTCTTCATATTACAGCAGTGCTATGTACTTGGATGCTTTTTAGTACCCTTAGGAGAGATCTCTCTTAAAATTGCCTGTTAAGACTTCCATTAACATTACCATGCTGTTCCCTGAGGTGTGGGTGATCGTCGCAGCCACTCTGGCGTGGCACCTGATCCTTAAAACACTCTCAAGAATGAGAATCATACTGGAAACAAATATTTGACCCAAAGGTCTATGAAAGTATATGCATAAGGAACTCGGTCTATGGAGATGACCGAGTTCGAGCAATGTCTGCAGAGAAACAAGGACGTCCAAGGCTCAGCCTAAGATTCCTTAGGTCAGAAATATCCTGCTAAAAGACAAAACAGGAATTTTCTTCGATTCCTGCAGCTTTCAAATATCTACTCATATCTTCATTGAATGCAGAAGAGCCACAGATTAATACAAATGGCTTTCTTCGACAGGAATTTATTATCGTCTTCACCAAGTCTTCATTGAGACGACCAGTGTATGTGTTTTCCTGATAGCTCCAAGGAAGTTTTTCCAGTGACGTTTCCTGAAAAGATAAAAGGTTTGCAGTGTGCCATGTTAAAAAGGACAATTGATTGCTTATAGCCAAATCTCCCTCTTCCCCTCAGAGTACTGCACAGGACGTTTGTCACCGCTGTCACTCCATCTGGGTAGAACTGACCCATCCCGAGAGCTTCGTTCCTCTTCCAAAGCCCAGATCAAATCTTTCCCTGTCACGAGACTTAGCCACTCACTCAGAGCGGACTGAACAAAACTAGAGTGTAAGTATTGCCAAGAAACACTGCAGAACCTTTTCCTTTCAGAAGCACTTCCCACTGTGCCTTTTCTATTCCCAAGTCCTAAATCCCAAGTCCATTCCTCTCTATTGCCTCTTCCATTCCCAAGTCTCTTTCAGTCCCATCTCCCTCAACCAAAACTGAAAGCCAGCCCTGCTCCAAACACAGCTGTGATCCCATGAGAAATGTTAGATCCCATGGCATTAGATCCAGCTATTTATTAGAAGCAGAAGGTGCTCAGATGTGGTGGTGACAGGCAGCAGAGTGAAATACTGAGACAGACAGATACATAATCCTAAACGGGAAGATGCACGAGTCAGTGCTGGACTACAACAAACCTGCTAAGAGAAGAGAAGAAAGGGAGCGCTGTACACGCAGGGCAGACAGTGTTGACAGGGGTCAGGTGGGTTTCTTGCCCTTCACTGATTGAATTTCAAGACCCCCTCACGCTCTTGAGACAGCATTGTTCTGAAAAGGGTATTTAAGCTATGTCACCAGAGACAATTACCAGTTATGCTCCTATAAAGTAGCTGAGGGGGTGCCTAAATCACAAGTACTTTTCTCTCTACCCAATCTCAACTTGCCGAGGCCATATGTGGAACATAATGTATGAGGCAGATCCACCATGAGATACAAAAAATGATTCATCTGAGAAACTAAAAATGCAATGGGATTCATTCCCTTAGCATAAATAATTCTTTCTATATCCTCCCTGCAATGAATCCTCATTTCTGAAGGAAATAATTTTCAACTACCAAATCTGTGCAAAACACAGGCAACTTTGGGACCAAATGGAAGAGAAAAAGTCGGCTCAAAATGTAAGACCACTGAGAGGTATGCCTTCATCCCATGGATTTGGCAGAAGAAGTAATTTTACAGAGGGGGAAACAACTTTAAGAAGTTTAAAAACAGGTCAGCTGGGAAAAATAATTGCTGGGAAGTTGGCACTAACACACCAGAAGAAGAGAGCTCTAGCCATGAGCAATGAATGGAAGATAAGGACAGATTAAGGCACTGGTATTAGGAAAGAAGGAATAGTTTATTTGCTGTGAGTCTCCCAGAGTCAAGTTTTCCTTGCACAAATGTTTAGATGCAACAACAACAACCGTCTAAAGTGGGGGGGAATAATCAACAGTGACTACGAATCAGTGGGTCCATCCCAACAGAACAGCTACCAAGGAAGTAAAGAGGAACAAGCAGAAACAGCTGCTTCCCTGAAATTCTCCAGACTGGTAGCAGTGTGAGAATATGTAGCAGATTTAAGAACAGCAGCTACTGGATCACAAAATACCCTCGAAGACTGGGAAAGAATTAAGATCACACTGATGGAAAAACAGAGGAGGCAGAGGCTCATCCAGCACCCGGAACCCTCACACAAACACGCTTCATATCCATTTATTTACCTGGCTTAGGACGTAAAATATTCTGATGTTCCAGTATCGAGCCAGATCCTGGAGAAGAGGTTTCAAATAAATTCTGTCAAATGTACGGAAGCAGCCAACAAGAGTTACAAAGGTTTCATCCTCTTCATCATTTGTTATGGACTGCAGGATGGGAAGCATTGGTGCCAGGCCGGTACCAGACGCCAGCATGAGGAGTTCTCCATGCTAACAACAAACCAGAGAATTTTGAGTGAGCTGTGGTGACTGGAAATGGATGTGCTCATGGTCAGTTCCTTCTTGCTGCCACGCTGCTAAAGGGCGCCTCGAGAGAGAACATATCAGAAGGTCATGAACTGGTAAATTCAAATCTCAGAATGTATTTTTCTGCAAAGGATTACAGATAACACTTTGAGGGTTTATATATCAAATCTAACAAAACTCTATTTTACCCAAATATAAACATTTATCCTAACTTTAGCCTTGATTTCAGTTAATTTATATTTCAGTTTCAATTCTGCAGTACACTTTGCTGACCCACTGTGTGTTGTTTTCCCCACTGGAAATGATGCCTGTCTTCTATCTTGGATGCTGCGAAGTACAATCCTGAATGTTCTCTGGAGGAAATGGTTTCTTCTCCGTCCTGATCCACGTATCTTCCTGGTGCATTATCTCACTTTTCTCAAAGAGCTACCGGCAGCACATAGTGCTTCCCACCCGCAAGGCGGGACATTCACTCTACTCGTGACAGGGATGTTCCGGCAGTAAGGTGCTGTGCATAGGAGGACAGAAGGTTCCCAGCACTTTCCCCAACTGCCAGCCAGTGCAGCAATGCCAGAACTGGGACTTAAGCCCCTATTAAGCCCTCAGAGGTTGCTTGTGCTCTGTTTTGACTGCTGAGTTTGTTGTGAATGGATCCGATCTGCCTGCATCTGAGTCCTATTCTATTGGCAGCAAATAGAGATAAAAGGAAGTTTTACTATGAAACTAATATTTGGGACCTATGTTATAATTCCCAAATAATAAACAGTTCTTCTACAGCAAGTTGTTTTAAAGATTGCTCAGGTGCTTTGCAAACTGCACGTACACAGATCACGCAGACAGCCCCTGAACGCAGCCACTTCTAGGCATGACTGCCATGTTCTGTCCCAAATGATTATGTGGAAGCTTTGAAGAAGAGAAGGGAACAGTAGCCTAAAACAGCAGGGAGAGTATTTCAGGAAGCAGAACACAATTGCTCTGCATTGAGCTCGGCCACAGGGATTTTACAGCCTTACTTTTGTTGGGGGGAAAAAAAAAAAAGGAAGAAAAAACAAGGCTTTGGGATCTGAATGACCAGTGTTTCAATTCTGCTCCTCATTTGAAAGGTCAGAATTAAGTAACCAAATTAGTATGTGTGAGAAGCCTTCCCCTGAAACTGGATCTGCCTTTCTTTGCAGCCAGCCTGGTATCAGCAGGTGGGATCAACATTCGCAGAGTGGCTGGGTGACACCTCATTGGAGCTGCTACATTTCAGGGAATACCCAAGAGAGAAAAAGATCAACACCTCCCCTTCGCTCATGCTCAGTCACAAAACAGCAATGTGGTTCAAACAAGGCAAAAACTGATCCACACTCATTGCTGGTGCAAAATAAGTTCTCTTTGTTAAACACATCAGTAACTTCTAATGCAAGTGATGAACAGAGAGCCTTGCTAATATTTTCCAGTCTCCTGTCCGCCTCCCTCTCCTCTTCCTTCTTAAATATTCTGCAGTTCAATAAGGTGTACTTTCTCCAGTTGACTGCTAATGCTGTAGCACCGTACAGTAACTGAGGAAGTCCCTAAAAAAATCATGAAAACAGTAATCAAATTGATACCTTCCCTTTAGAGTATTAAACAAAGCTAGCTGCCACAAACTGAAACATCCTATGTCTCTTAGGGAACTAACCTTATTAGGTTGATATGGGAACCCTCCAAACGGTCCACGCCAAAAGACCGTGTCTCCTTTTTTCCACGTTTTTATGTATTGTGACATTAGCCCAGCTTCATAGCACTAATAAAAAACATTGCACAAAAGAAAAGAATAATTATACTCTGTTGGAAAGTTTCCCAGCTTTAAGTCAATTGTAAAGTTATCTACATTTAAACAAGAAGGGGGCAAAAAAACATTTCATGCGTTTAAAAAGAAAGAAAGATCACTCTATTTGAAAAATAACTCAAAGTTATACCCAAAACAAAGACATTTAAATTAAATCATATTGGATCCATTCCAGCTTGACTGTAATGTAAACACAACCCACTCTCATGCAGTCTGAATTTCCAAAACTGGAAAAAGCTTATCAGAGTTCTTGCTTACAAAGCACACAGAGAAGAGTGTCTTGAATACAAAGCACAGTCCAAGCCTTCAAGTGTTCTCCAAATCTCAGGGTATGGGGTCTGGAAATGCCCTCTGGGTACTGATAGTTACATAAACACTGCATAGCTCTTGCTTTATTTCAGTCTCTCAGATGCTGTGTTGATACAATTAGTGACCCAAAGTCAGGTTTTTCATTTATAAAACTCTTGTTTTCAGAACAGATCATCTGGATGCTAAGGGATGCCTTCACATTTTCAAAAAAATATGTTAATTTGGGCCTCACAGAAGAAAAACATTAGCAAAATCTGCCTTACTTTCTACCAGGCACAAACAATATTATCTAGGCTTTTGCCTGCAGGAAT
>NW_009217739.1:22167-27506 GCF_000690835.1 Fulmarus glacialis
ATGAGGAAGGGTCAGTGCTTGCTAGAAACAGAGAAGCTGGAAAATGAAGGGCTTATCCAAGCAGTCTTATTGCTATGTGCTGTATGTATATGTATGTTGTATATGTATGACCACTTTATGGTTAATGAGAACGGACGTGCACAGAAGAACGGCTGCAGTCTATGGGACCTGGCTGGAGAACAAGGGCTGGTCCAAACAGCAAGAGCAGATAAGCCCAACAGCTGCGGCAGACAACTGGTCTCGCACAGAGGCGATGCCACCGATAAGCCCGAGGAAGAGCGACACAACCAGGGGTCAAAAGATGAGATGTGATATAAGCCTTTGAAGACTCCAGCACATACGAAAAAAGCGTATTTTGGGGTATTTTCTGCACGTGCATTGGACAGAAGCCCAGCTCCACACTCCAGTGCCTTGGCTGGCCACCAAGCTGCACTGCAGGCAAACGGCATTGGTGAACCACAAAGAAGCTAAGAAAAAGTGAGTGAGTGAGCGTGTGCTTGTGCTTGCAAGCAGTGTTAGCTAATAAAGAACATAGATGCTCCTCCCCTGCTAACAACCTCACTTAAACAAGATACCTGAAGTATTAAGAACTATTAGCACCAGTTGTTACATTCAAAAGGTAAATGCATAACATACACACATCCAGGCTCCGAGTTACTGTCAGAAACATTTTACTTTCAGAGAGCTCTGCACAGGTACTAAGTCTCATGCAAAGAGTGTGCAGTTGCATCAAAGGAGCAGTATTTTATACCTACCTTCTTCAAATATATATGGAAACTCAAGGCAAGAGCAGAAAAGTCAGCCCCACTTACTGCCTATTCCCAACGGACCAGGGTAATGGAAACTAAAACAATCCTTCTTTCACCAAAATTATTTCCAAAAATTGAAGTGAGAAGTGATTGAGTGGGTTAAAAAGAATTTTTCTAAATAAAAAGAAAAGAATAATTATCTCCTGGGGGAAAACTTCTACACCCAGTTTTACATGGAGAGAAACCCTAACATTATAAAATCACTCAAAAAGAGGGTTATGCTCTGTAAATGGCAACTCCCTCACTCTTAACTGTAGTATCACAAATGCAATGCTATAATAACAGGAGACAGAAGGGTTTGATCAGTGCTTGGATTGCAGAGTAATAATAATAATATAGTACTTTCCAAAATTGCCTGAATAGTGTGAAATATACCACAACCTACAGAGTGAGTTATAAAAATGGCTGCTTTACATTGGGTGTTACCAACCTCTTTTGTCACTGCCAGAGAATAACTATAGCTCCCTTCGGGATGAAAGGTTCTATATAAAGGAAAGGTATCATTACAATCATTACTATTATTATTGAAATGCAAAACCTGTGAGTAATAAGCAAGTATACATGAAATTTCACAGTCATCCTGTGAACATATCCTATTAATGCAACTCAAATGCAACATTTCTCTCCCCTACCACACACCAATTGCCACAAGAATGGTGAAATGACCCTCCCACAGATGTCCTATAGAAGCTGTACACTTTTCTAAAGAACAGGGTTTGTGTTTGAATGTATAATGCATAATAAACCCCAAAAACGTGAAGTCCTGGAAGACAAGCAGAGGAAAAGTGTGCATTCTCTGCAAGCCACCTGGGATACCCAGCACTCAGAATTTCACACCTATACTAAAGTCTGTGTCTGCCTTGAGGAATCACTAGTGACATATAGAATCATAGAATCATTAAGGTTGGAAAAGACCGCTAAGATCATTGAGTCCAACCGTCAACCCAACACTACCATACCCACTAAACCATGTCCCTAATATAAATGTCCCTAATATAAATGCAGTATTGGAAAAATTTTCTTCAATTCGATATTCTCCACACAAAGTAATCATTTATGAGGGCCCTGCAGACTTTATTCTGCCAAATTTCCAGCCAAGCGCTCCTATAAAATCCTTTTGAATTCAACCAGTGTTTTGTGGTGGCCTCTAAAAGGGCCAGGACACTCGTCCAAAACAGTGCTCTGCCACCCCATCCACCCCGACAGGTGCAGCCTGTGCCCGTTGGCCACCTTGCTGCCCCGTGGGCCACGGGGACCCTCTCCGGCTGCAGGCAGCTCCAGAGCCCTGCCTGCAAACCAGAAACGTCTACATTTTTAACCAAACTGAAAATTTTTTCTGAGGAGTGTTCTTAAAGTAAAATACAGGAGGGAGGATAAGGGCTGGGCAAGGACTTCCTGAAATCAGTGGTTCAACTGGGCTGACAACCGGGTGCAATTTCAAAGACAGATTGAAAAGGCAAAATGAAATCAGGGAAGTGGAATGGGCACCTCTTTCCACGCAGGTGACTGCAGGGCTCCCGAGAGGCCCTCCCAAGTGCTTAACAGGGCTTATGCTGCAAAGCACTTGTTTGTGTGTCACCTTCCTCTGCTTTCAGTTTTGTGGGAAAAACTGCAATTTTTATCAGCAAAGCACAACTGCTTCCAAACAACACAGAAACAGTCCATAAGGGATTTGAGAGAGTCTCTTCTCTACTTGAAGTGCTGACAGTGTGCTTGGTTCCTAAAGAAAACATAGTCCCCGGCACCTTAGACTCTAATCCATATTGTACAGGCTTACTTACTTTCATTAAAACTTCAAAGTAACCTTCTGCATTCCCTGGGCTAATCGGAGTATAGGCTCGTTGGACCTCCAAACCATTCACCATTCCTCTGAGAAGAGAAATATAGGAACCCACTGTGACTTGGGCCATTGACTGGTATTACTAAACTTCTGCAGTTCTCTGGGGAAACGAGGGAGGCAGCAGGTCCTCTTCCCAAACGCCCAGCCTGTGTACAGAGACAAAACATTTCCCTTCCAGAGGTAAAAATCCAGGGGGAACATAATGGCTAAATGCACCTTTTGTTTTCCCGGTGGTGGCCCCAGATGTACCACATATTCAGCTTGTGGACACATCCCTAGAAGGACATCTGAGCTGTTTTGTGAGAAACAGCTGAATGTGCAAGACTGGCAAAGGGGAGGGAAAAATACTTTTGTGGTAAGTTTGCTATCTCTTTTGGGCTGGGGTCTGCTTTCCTTTCTGTGTTCAGACAGCATCTGCTAATGAAATAATGAAAGCCAGGGCACAGCCTTGACCTGAGGTCTTGTCAATATACAGTGTATTTTCCTGTAAGTCTTCTCTTTCCATAGAATATATCCACCCTGCTCTTTACTACTGACCACGGTAATTGATTGAAGTGACCGAACCTTTTCCACTGCTGCATTATGAGAGATGGCTGAAGGGAGAAGCGTGTACTTTCGGCAGCCAGCCAGCTGTACACATCAGCTGTTAACGTACAAATAACGTCAACAGATACAGATCAATGGCATCATAACATGACTTTTTCTATCTGGCAATGATCACCACAGATGGCCGAGAGAGACATAAACTTTTCCCAAGTGGCTCCTTTCTGGCAAGCAATAAACTAGGCAGGAGGGTTGTTTTTGTTAGAAATCTGTCAGGAAATGCCTGGACACCGGGGGTAACACTCCGGGTGCTGAGTTACCCCAAGATACACAGCCTAAAATACTAAGCTCTGGGATAAGTGCAACTCATTGTCTTCATCCCAACATGCTGGAGTAAATAATCTGTTGTAACATCTATTCTTTGACTCTTTCTTTCTGCAAATGGATTTTCTTAATCACACCTAGTTCTTTCTGACCCACCGACGCAAGGATAATGCTGAAGAAAAATATAGCTTTGGAATGGCTTTTACATTAAAATTAGTAGAGCTAACGAGCTCACAAGTTCTTTCATCTGTGTCATTGTGGAGGTATAGAAATTATGATTTGCCTGGTATGAAGCCTTTGTCTATTGACAAAAGCCTACGTATTAGGTTACATAATGCAGACTGTTTAACTAGAAAAGAGAACAATACCTTAACACGATATGTTGTCCTAAACTCAATCGCAGACTGCTATTTCCTGGTAATTCAAATTTGTACTGGTAGGTGTCCTCTGTTAGCTGCTCCACTGAGCTTATGTTGAATGCAGTAAATGTATCTGGATTCAGTTCTGAATTATTGCTCTGCAAGAACAACAATAAATAATTACTTGGTTAGATGGTGTCTTTTATTATTTCATTTTTCTTTGGAAGTAAACGTGTATGCTAATTTAGTGCCGGAGATACTCAGGACTCCAGAGGAACACCTATTAAATGCTGGGGCCCAGCGCAAATTTCAGCTCTCTGCTGATTCATTATCATGTTCTGCGGCATGCACTTTGGGATCTCGCATTTTCCCCCCCTCTTTTTAAATTACATTTTTACACCTTACAGCAAGGTCATCCTATTATGACTCTGCAATAATTTTCTCACGTCTGGAAACAAACAGAAATAATACTGATAAAAGAGTGGAGCGCTGCTCTGGGGGCAACTTTGAAACCTACTGATGACCACTACAAATAGGAAATATTGTTAGCTATTTCAGCACTGATCGTTTTTGCTTGACCCAGCATAGTTAATCTTAAGTAAAAGGGCACTGACAAGCTTAAAATTATGCTCTGAAGACAACTACTCCGCCACACACAATGCAGCTTTTTTTATCCTCAAAGTACGAGTCTAAAAATCAGGAAAAGAGAGCTTCTCCGAGGAAACTGTCAGAGAAAATTGTGAATCCTTGTACCTTTCACCCATTCCCACTTTCCAGAGAGGCTGGCTCTGGCTGGCTGGGGTACCCCAGCAAGGAGAAGCTGCAGACCCAGGGCTGTAATGTGACACCAGGGCAAACTCGACACTTGGAAAATCACATTACAGCAGGGAGAAAGCCGGCAAGGGGGAGGGTGGCTGTGAACGCAGAGCTTGGGGAATTGCGTTTACAGCCTTCTCTTAAGACATCGCTTTAATCTATTGCTGCATCCCTCGCCCATCACCACAACCCCACACGCTAACAAGTACGATCAAAGCACTGGCTCTAGGATGTGATGAAGATAAATTGACCTGCTCCTTCTTTTCCATGAGGAGGCTTTTGTCTCGCTTTGCTTTGGCCCTCTCCCATTGTGCAAGCTCCTTCTCGTACACATCATAGATGCAGGGTTTGCAGCCACTGCCGCAGCACTGGGATGGAGAAGGTTCCTGGGGTTTAAGAGCCAGCCAGTCGTCCTCATTTTCACTCATTGTCTGCAAAACATAAGCCCTGCAACAAAAAGAGCACGATGAAGAGTGGCACGTGCTCATCAGCCGAGCATTATTTGGAGAAGGACCGAGAAATCTCTCTCGAGCATCTTGCATGTGTATCTCAGGGAACTCAGAAAACTGAAAACCTGCAAGCCGATCTGGTGCCTGCAACGCTCCATTTTCATTCAAGTGCTCACTGCCTCTGCCTTGTCTGGTGCAG
>NW_009217739.1:27523-28315 GCF_000690835.1 Fulmarus glacialis
TGCACAGCAGACCCCAGCCCAGCCTCAGGCTCCGCTTCCCAGCCTGGCTACCCAGCCAAAGCTACCTCCAGCAGCAGCAGGCACACAGTTATTCCTGCTTGTTCTGACGTGGTGATTTCCAACAAAAGAGCGGCCTGGTCACCTGGAGCAGAAACATCTTAAAAATCTGCAGCTCGGTCCATGAGAACGGATAACGAACGCCAACCGCCAAGACACGGCCTGCCAGAGCAGGGGGGAGGGCAGTGAGCCGTAAGTGGGATTTAGAGCCAAGAGACTAAAGGCAAACGTGGTAAAGTCACAGGCAAACAAACGAACAACTGGTTATGAGCAGATCTGAGTCTGGCTTTAAATGCAGACATGTAGGAAAGGGCAAGAAGCACAGGCAGCGTGATTTTTATCCCTTAACGCTACCCTTGTTTCCGACAGAGCTGTACTCGAACCAAATGCTCCTCAAACCGAAATCATGATGCAGACCTCTCAGGGACTCTGCTATTTTTGGCTTAACGCTGTTCCCAATGCATTTGTATCTGTATCATTTAAACAAAAGGAGGTCCAGAGGAAATTACAAAGCCACGGGTGACGAAGCTGAGCAAGAGAACACTTAGCACTTAAAGCAGCTTCATTTTCAAGGCGAATTAATTAACTAACCTTCACCCCTGGAACACAGATATGCTTATTGTAATGTTATGGGGGGAGAAGCGGGAACCAAAAGGTGAGTGGTCCTGCTCTCCACAGCAGCCGAAGGCTCCACATCCCTGAGCGGGGCCGGGGGCCCCTGAGCACCCCCAGCTC
>NW_009217740.1:0-287 GCF_000690835.1 Fulmarus glacialis
CGTGGGGGACATGCCACCCTATGGCCAGGGACACTGGGGACATGCCACCCTATGGCCAGGGACACTGGGGACATGACACCCTATGGCCAGGGTCCTAGGAGACATGCCAGCCCATGGCCTGTGTCCTGGGGCACATGGGGGACATGCCACCCTGTGGCCAAGGTCCTGGCATCATGGGGGACATGTCACCCTGTGACCCCGGTTTTGGAGAACATGGGGGACATGCCACCCCGTGGCCAAGGTCCTGGGGGACATGTCACCCCATGGCCAGGGACACTGGGGACATG
>NW_009217741.1:0-395 GCF_000690835.1 Fulmarus glacialis
CTGGCAGGGCTGGAGACGGCAAGAGAGCCAAGGAAAGGCTTCTTACCTGGTTTGAGAGGTTTTGCTCCAGCCCCGAGCCCTAGGGGAGAGTGAGCGGAGAGGGGTCAGAGCCATCCTTCCTCCGAGCATCCCCCGAGGGGGGACATTGTGCCGGACGGGGCCAGCCTCATGGCAGACCCCCTGCCTGCCACAAGGCAGCTCTGCCAGGGGTGCTGCCCCCCTCCCTGTCCCGGCACACCCTGGGCAAAGGGGTCCCAGCACTCACCTGCTCCCAAACCTCCAACCCCAGCACCTGCGAGCAATGGCACAGTTTTAGCACCCATCCCTGTAAGCACCCACCAACCCACCCACCCATGCCAGGATCCCGGGGGTCCGTGGGGAGGCAGAGAGGGTCA
>NW_009217741.1:522-1723 GCF_000690835.1 Fulmarus glacialis
CTGTGCTAATGACCCCCAGCATAAGCCAGGCACTGCCACCCCGTCCTGTCCCCAGGCCGTGGGGCTGGCGCTGGGGCAGCCACCCAGGGCTGAACGGCCAGACACGGTGTCCCCATGTCCCCTGATCCCAGCTGGCAGGTCCCCAGCCCTCTGTGCTGGCTCAGAGGTACCCAGGGACCCCCCAGGCACCTGCCCCATCCCTGCAAGCAGGGTGATGCCCCCCACAATGCTGCCTGGACCCCCTTACCTGGGAAAAAGGCTCCTCCTGGGACTCCCACTCCCGGGATAGCACCAGGGACCCCTGCAAGAGAAGAAACCCTTATCAAAATCCCCCCAGGGATCCAAGTGTATCCGACGGGTCAAGGCGAGGGGCACCTCCTGGGACGGGGAGCTGCTCCCTGCGGAGGGGGTGGGATGCAGAGCCCCGGGGCGAGGGCTCAAGGGCAGGTCCCTGCCTTTCCTCGTACACCACAGTTTCCCCAGTGTGACAGTGGTGACAGGGCTTGGAGGTGCCCCAGCCGGGAGCCGGGGAGGGCATCTTGGTGGAGGTGTCAGCAGGACAGCCCACGCTTGTCCCAGCCAAGCCTGAGCATGCTTGGCTATGGCTGCCCCATGCCCACGCTGCCTGCCCTGCCTTGCCAGCGGGAAGAGCCAGCTCAGGCCAGCAGAACTGGGGTGTTGGACTGGGGGGACAGCGCCGAGACCCATTGAAACCACCTGCTTCCCTCTGCCCGTCTCTGTGAAGCTGAGATAAGCACCCAGGTCCCACTGCTTTCCAGGGTGTCTGGAGCTCATGCTCAGAAGTCGCGCTCAGACACCACAGCAATGTTTTTTGGCTGGTTTGGACCCTGGCAAAGGTCTGACTCCTGCAGACCACCAGGCAGCCATCCCCTGGGTGGTCCCTCTGCTCCATCAAGGCCATGGATGGGGTGGAGGCTTGCAGGTGGGTTGGAGGTTGCAGAGGGATGTTCCACTTTTGGCTGGAGCATGTTTTTGGCACTGGGGAGGTTGCCTTGGGGTTTGCAGTGGGATTTGCAGGTCAGCTGGCGGGAGGATTTGGGGGTGGCCGGAGGCAAGCACAGGGCTGCCATGGCCAGCGTCCCTGCGGCAAGCTGCACCCAGCTCTCCTGCCTGCTGTGGGCAGAGGGGATGGAGTTCAGGGTGGACAGGCACTGGGGACCCTGCGGTGGCATGGCTGGGA
>NW_009217742.1:0-231 GCF_000690835.1 Fulmarus glacialis
GGGCCTGTGACCCGCCACCGCAGCCCGGCCCCTCCACGGCCCCGCTGCGAGACCAGCACCGGTGCCCATGGACGGCAAACCCAGAGTTAAGGATTTCCAGGCTGCTCTTAGATTCATTTGGGGGTTTCTTCTCCTTTGGCTGCCTTTTGCCCGCTCAGCCCCCGTGCTGGCCTGCGACCGCCCTCCCGTGCCAGGGCAGAGGGGGCTGAAGGTGAGGCGGCTCCGGGGGTC
>NW_009217742.1:674-2427 GCF_000690835.1 Fulmarus glacialis
GGTCCCTGGCACCTCAGGAGACCCAGCGGGGAAGGGTTCGTTAGCACAGCCTTGTCACCTCAAAGGAGACACTTGCTTTTAAAGACAGCAGTTTAAGAGGAGGGGGGTTGAAAGGCATCTCACAACCCTGTCAGCTCTTTGGTTTCCTGGTTTTTTTTAGCACCATGCTGTTATTATCCGGTGTGATGGGTGAGAGACACCCAGGAGACACCTGGGGAAGTTCCAGCTCACATATCGTTTGGAGAAATTTTGGTAAATAAAAGGGAGGCTTGGGAATTCAGCAACCTCCCCAGCGTGGCTGGCGGCCAGCTCAGCCCTGCCCTCACTGCCGGGCTGAACAGGACTAAACTCATCCAGCCACTTGCGCTCCCGACACCGGCGTGACGTCCCAGGCACATCACCTACCCCTGCAATTGCTGCAGACTAGGGCGAGTGTCATGAAACTTCCTAAATTAAACACACCTTGGGCTTCAAACGGTGAAACGCTCCTTGTGCCGCCAGCCAGGAGCTCTGCCCCGCCCTTCCAGTGCTCAGCGACTGCGGAGGGGAGGGAGCGTGGAAGTCCCTGGCAGGGTCCCCGGTGCCCTGGTGCTGCCGCTGCCTTTGCCCCGTCGCACAGACGGACCCTGCACCCAGCGCCCGGCCCGCTGCCACCCACCCTCAGCAAAAGCCTGTGGCTGCTGAGATTCATTTTAGGCCCTCAGATTTATGCTGGGAGTGTCCCGCGATGTTTCCAATTTGCAGGATTTCTAGTGTAATTATTTTCTTAGCCACCCCTCGCTGTTAACAGTTTTTCTTATGAGTCACTAAATAATTTATACAGCTGTATTTCGTGTTTGGAATAAGCATTCAGCTTAGCAAGCATTGCAAAGAAAGTTTAGGATTTTTGTAAAAATCGGTCTCAAAGCCCATTAAAAGCAACAGAGATGACACTGCTGTAAAATAAGCAGAAATGAATGTGACCTTTTTGTAATTAACTACACAGTGCTATGCAGGTGAACCTCCTGCTTTGGAAACGTTTTCATTCTCTATTAAATTCGGTGTGACTTTCCAGTAAGCATCATCCCCTTGTCCTGCATTTTACATTATAAGCAACTCCAGCATCCACAGAAGTGGCACTGCTGGCAGAGTGTGGTTAAACTAAAACAACCAGGCATCCCAACAGACAGCTCGGTTGTTTCCAGCAGATTGTGGCAGCGCCCCCGAACTCGCACCGTTTTTGGACCACCAGCATGCCAACAGCACCTTTCTACCCCCTGATTTAAATTAGGCGGCCCTAATTTAATCTTTGAAAACTCACATCATAAAAGAAGAGGTAAATTTTATGTCCTCACACCTCTGGCTGGAAATAATGGTGCTGCCATCAACCGCTGTGCAGTAGATGAATTAGTCTGGAAATTCGCTGCCGTGCCTCGGGGATGCTGCTGCAAGGACCGATGGCCGTCCCCATGGTGAGTGGCTGGTTGCCCGGGGGCAGCGGGGGGGCCCAGCCTGTCCGTGTGCCCACCCCGGGGCGGTAACGCTGGGAGAGCCTGGGGCTGTGCAGGGCTGGGAGGAGGAGAGGCAGCGGCTGGTGCTGAGCACCTGGGCGAGGGTGCAAACCCGCGCAGAGCGAAGGGTGGAAACAAGCAGCGGGCCCAGGGAAAGCGGCTCGAGATGACTTTTGGGAACAGTCAGGAGTGATGTACAGCCAGCGTTCATGCTGTGCTGAGGACCACCAGATCTCTCTTGGGGTGTGCATGGCCACCTCCTC
>NW_009217743.1:0-351 GCF_000690835.1 Fulmarus glacialis
GACAGCCAGTAAGGTGCTACATACCAAAATTCCAAGAACAGATCCAACAACTTTGAGAGCAAATAAACGAACATTGTGACCAGTGAGTACTAAACTGATATAATGAATGCTTACAACGAATTTATTTTAACCCATTCGTGTCATTATCTCAACCCTTCGAGCCCCACGTTGGGTACCAAAAAGGACTGTCCTGGTTTTGGCAGGCAGCCAAATACTATGCAGCGCTCGCTCACTCCTTCCCCCCCACCCCAGTGGGATGGGGAGAGAACCGGAAGGGTAAGAGTGAGAAAAACTCGACGGTTGAGATAAAGACAGTTTAATAGAACAGAAAAGGGAAAATAATAATGATAA
>NW_009217743.1:570-51432 GCF_000690835.1 Fulmarus glacialis
ACCATCCCTGTTTTATCAACATTATTCTCATACTAAATCCAAAACACAGCACTATACCAGCTACTGCGAAGAAATTTAACTCTATCCCAGCCGAAACTGGTGGCAATGACAAAGAACCCCATCCTCTTCCCAGGTTCCACCAGCCACATTTTGTGGTCAGCACTTGGGCAACGGCTTTTGTCAGTGGTAGTTGCACATGGCAGCTTTTGCATGCCAATGGGATAAAGCAGAAGGAAAAGCCTGCCTCTTAAAAACGTACAAATGAAGGAGGAGGTCAGAACCAACGAGGAGGAGCAAGACTGATGTTAGCAAGATCCAATAAGTACAAGGGCGGTCACTCACCCTGGAGGGGGATAACTAAAATTTCCTTCTCCTTTTCTGAAAGTCCCTCCTCAAAGGAAGTGCTTCGACAACATGAAAAGTCTAAAGAAAGCAGGAGACATCTTTTTTACATGGTGACTGAGCCATGCTGCACAAAACAATGTGAGGCTGCAGCTGAAGTTCACAGAGACTTTGGATCCTGCAACATCTGGGTAACGGTGTAGGTGC
This sequence comes from Fulmarus glacialis, assembly GCF_000690835.1. Lineage (NCBI taxonomy): Eukaryota > Metazoa > Chordata > Aves > Procellariiformes > Procellariidae > Fulmarus > Fulmarus glacialis. The sequence goes on from NW_009217743.1 coordinate 1,120, forward strand.
CAGCAGAAGGACCAGGATGAAGGCAATTGCACTTGCAGTTGTGATGTAGTACTGGATGCTACTGTGAAGTTCTAGGCCTATTCAATACAGAGAGATAATCTGGGTGGGGAAAAAAAAAGGAAAGCTTATTGTATGCGTTTTTCTTATTTGGGTAATAAAGAACAACAGAGTGAAGGTCAGGATGTTATAAGGAGCAAATGTTTAGTTATTATAATCTAGCAGGGATGTATAAATGTGTAGCAGAAAGAGAGAGTGACTGCTTAATTAAATGCCTTAATTTATTTGACTTTTAAAACGTCTTTGATAAGGTCATGCTAGAAGCTAAGGTGAGCTGCAGAAGGTCTTTAACTCTCCAGAACTGTAAACTGGTCTGATTGTTTTCAATAATGTGACAGATTTAGAAGACAGTATTGTTGTGTATTTTAGATTTTAAATGAAAATTAAGATTTAGATGATGACAACATTTGACAAAATAGTGAGGTATCTTATCAGTCTCTCTCCTGGTAGTGGGGAGTACAAATACAGAGCCAGACTTTTCTCAGTGGTGCCCAGTGACAGGACAAGAGGCAATGGGCATGAACTGAAACATTCATTTAAGCATTGCAAAAAGGCTTTATTCCTGTGAGGGTGGTTGAACACTGGAACAGCTTGCCCAGCTGTTGCAATTTGGGACCAAAAGACAGTGTGGAGACTAAAGGTGATATGCTATCAGCGTTGTCAACTAGGCCTAACTTACGCTAAATGCTACACCAGAGAAGTTGTGGCATCTCAGTCTCTGGAGATACTCAAAACCTGACTGGACACAGTCTTGAGCAGCCTGTACTAGCTGACGCTGCTCTGAGCAGAAGTCAGATTAGGTAGCCTCCAGACATCCCTTCCTACCTCAATGATGCTGTGATTCTGGGAAAGTTTTCACTATATTGGAGAAAAACATTATTAACATGTAAAGAAATCTCATTTTCTGTCTTAAGAGAAATGTGGATTCACTTAAGATTTGCTGATATATAAATATGATTTGCTGATTGTAAATATGTCATCTGATAGCCTTGTCTGCTATCTTCTCAAATGGTCATTCAGATTGTACTGACACATGCAGAAACAATACTGTGATCGTTCTGCCTGCAGGACCAATATAAAAATGAGATGTGTATCTCAAGCTAATGACTGAGGGAACTTGTTTGGGTAATGGCTCAGGACGCATTGATTTTTGGTGTATTGATATAAATCTTGGGTTATCAATAGTACAGCTGGTTGCAGGAAATGAATGACTGATCTCCAGACCTAAAATAATTTCAGTCTAATGAGGACAAGCTATAACCATAGTGTCTGGGGCACCATTATGCACTTTATCAAAGAGAAATTATCAAGATGAGTGAGAAAATCAGAATGACCATAATGGGGTGGGGGGAGTGGGTAGAAAAGGCAGAGGTCCCTCTATATAGCAGAAAACCATCTTTAGGACCAGAGCAGAGTATGGCGTAAGTGTACATGTCTACATTGCCTGCTGAGGACAAGCCTGGGGTAGATCCAGGTTCTGGTGTGCCCAGGAGCACATGCCATAGTAATCATGAGTACTGGTCTTCTGCCAAGTTATCACTGCCTGGTTGCTCACAAGCAGTCTTCAGTCTGTCCAAGAGAAAAGTCACATGGCAGTTGGGCAGGAGGAGACTAGGGAGGGTACGATGGAGTGTTTCATGTTTTCATTGCTCCTAACCGATATTCCAGGATGACAGAGGAAGGCTGTTAATGGAATGATATGCCTGTTTCTGGTGTCCATATTTTAAAATGCTTACGACAAATTGATAAGGGTAGAAAAGACATCCAAGATTGATTCGGAAAGTGGAAAAAAATGCATTATAATGAGAAATTAATGAAGATCAGTACATTTTGTTTGATCAAATAGATGTTACAGAGATGAAGCATAGCTTCCCTGACTTTTTTTTCACAGTTAGTGGCTCCTAAATCTAGTAAAAAAAGGTGTAGTAATAACAAGAAACTTGAAAATGCAGCTCAAGAAAGGGAGAAAAGAAACATTTTTAATGTGACTGTAATGAGCATATAGCAGTAGAATCAGCAGAATAATTGATCTGAAAATATGATGAATTCCATGTCACTAGGACATCTAACTATACTGCTAGTCCAAGTAAGCAATGTAGGCTCTGTCTTTAGCGTATGGGGGAGACATATTAGTTTCAGGAGTGTAATTTATGTCATTTTAATATATACGTATGAGAAAATGGGGAGAAGAGAATCCTTGGTTAAAACCCAACTTTGAATTTAGATTGACATAGCTGGGAGAGATAAATTGGCCCTTGTCAACTTAAAAGTTATATATTCAGCATGGTATCAAGGGACACAGTAATTTCTAGATAAGTTCTCTGACCTGTATTAAACAGCAAGTTGCACTTGATCATCCTTTTAATGAATGTCTGGTCTGCTAAAATCTTAAAAAAAACCTGTGTGTGATCCAGAGGCCTGCCCCAATAGTAGATTTTTGAAGCTAATAATCAAGATACTTCTTGAAAGACAGGGCAAAGTCTTAAGGTGATTTCTTTCTCATTCAATTTTTTATTCAGTTTTCATTGAATTGTTACTTATCTAAATGTCATTCAGCTATGCCATTCTTATATTTCCCCTATAAATACCCATATTTTCTTCCAGAAATAAATTAATAAATAAATAACTCTGAATTGTTAAAACAATTGCTTGCTGTCTGCCTGTTTAAGAAACAGAAAGCTTAGTCCTCCTTTGTCAGAAGCATGCCGCTGTATTCCTTCAAGATGAAACAACAGCACCGACAATAATTTTTTTTATTGACCCTCTGCCATAAAAATACAGCATAGCTCTCTTGAATTTTTCTTGCACGTGATGCACTGTCTGAAAGGGTTTCTTACGTGCCAGTTGAGAAAGTGTTATCACTGTCAATGAGTTAAAAGTGATGGGAGGAAACTTCTGTGTTCACTGTATAAAACAGGAAAGATTAATAGCTGGGATTTCATCAATAATCTTCCTATCTAATCATCTACCTATGAGTGGATGAATGCAATAGCATTTACAAGATTGGAAAATCATAGTTTTTGGCAAATCACAGCCTTAATTATCTCAGTAAATACATTTGTGACACTACTACTACTACTACTACTACTACTACTTCTTATTATTATTATTATTTATTATTATTATTATTATTTATCATTTATTGGAAAGAACACCAACCTAAGACATTGAGCTCAAATGAAAAGTAGACTTTAATATATACAAAATTAGAATCTTCAAAATATCTTTTGGTAATGTAATTGTGGTCCTGGGATGTAGAGAGGCAGCCATAGGAGCCAGACTTGTTTATGGCACCTTCCTTTGAGTGGTCGACAGGAGCCTGGGATATCTGTTGAGGCTCATTCCTGGTCCTGTTCCTTATAATAGGAACTACAAGAAATTTTGTCGAGAGACAAGAGTTCTTAACAGTCCTAAGGAAGGCCACCCTAGAAAACCAAAAATGTTATGCTTCCTTCACACTGCTCTAGCTTTTTTAACTCAAGTGTAAGCATGCTAGAGAGAGAGTCAGGATCCTAACCAGGAGCTTCTGCTTACAGGTAATCCTTTATGTCCTAGGCCAAGAAAATTCACAAGTATTGTACTTCCTAGCATGTGGCAGGACCTCTAAAATGAAGAAGTTAACACTTAAATGCTTTTCAAGCATACAAAATAACACCAAGCAGAAAAAAAAATTCTTAGGTAACATTTAGGCAGCCAATATCTTAAAACATCGCTCTAAAACTGGGCTCTGCCTTAGCTCCCCGTTCCCTCTGTGACAGAGATAATGGGGCTGACTTACAGCTTGAGATGTGCTGCATCAGTTTACCTCTTGACCTTCAGCTCCTTCTTCCACTTTAATATATACATTTTGCTTTCCCAACCTGAAAAAATCAATTCTACCACTAAAAAAAGCTTTAAGTTAAGGCAGAATTCCCCACAGTGCCTCAAATGAAATTATTTTTTTCTCTACCCTCTCATTAAAACCAGCATAAAGCCAAAGCTTCTGTTGATTTTATATATATAAAACTTTGCCTGCAGCTCCACCTCCAGCTTTACTATCCCACCTTAGAAAGTAAAACAGAATTAAAACACATTTTTAGGCCATAAAATTAAGCATAGCCATCAAGGAAAAAGAAAATGATTATAAAATCTCTGAAACCATCTGAATGCCTAGCATAACCTCCACTTAAAAAGTCTGTTATTATGTCCTACTAAAATATGACAAATAGCCTATGATAATAAGTAATGGACATGCTATCATTAAATTAAACTGTACAAATAAAAAGGGCTAGTTTATTCAAATAATGGAAAGCCAGAGCACAGAATATGAATTTCAGCATGGGTATGGTACAACGCTGAAAATAAGAGCCACATCAGTAAATGCAGACCTGACCTAAATTGTCTTTAATATAATGCTCTGGAGAATCATTTCAATTAGGTGCTAATAATGAAAAGCCCTTTCATTTCTACTAATGACTTTTTTTTTTGCTTTTGCATTAGAAAATTCAGAGAACAGTGGTTCAAACTTTTGTATTCTTTCTGAGGGCAGACACCTGGCCTTAATATGGGGTAAAGATAGAAGGACAGTGAGGAATCTAGTTGTGCAAAGTATAAGCAGGAACACAGAGGACAGTGTGTAGGTATTCCAGTATTTTGGTACTTCCCCCATCAGTCTGTGACCCACTTTCCTCTACAAAATGACTTTGTTTTCACAGACTGATGAGTCTAAAATGGAAAACATTGTTTAATACACATGACATTTTCTGGTTCTGCAATTTTCTTTGAAAAATATACTTACATATCTATTAAGTAAAGCTTATATTTTAATGTATCATATTCACATTAATCAACATGGACTATCACAGGAGCTGTGTCAAAGTGTCATGGTGAAATGCAATGGTGTTCTACAATGAGAGATTTTCTTGCAAACAGCTACATAAGGCAATAAGAGAAAATTCTGTGTCCCTTTTATGAGTTTCTGTCAGTCTTGCATTATTATAAGTAAGTTTCACAGCTAAAAATTCTATTTAAACTTGGTTAAAGCTTTGCGTCTTTTCTATTTCTACAGCCTTCAAGAGCCACTGTATTCGATACGGCTTATCTAATATACACTATCTATGTAGGCAGAACTAAGGCTAGGGTTTTACTTAGTGACATCTACATTAAAAATATTGATTGCAAATAGTTTTCAAAATATTTTCAAATGAACAATACATTTTTAAAATTCTGGGTTTGGACTGGGGAAAAGAATGTATTTTGGATTACAATCCACATGTAGTGAAAGTTATGTTGTATTTACCTATTCTAAAGTATTAGACTGTTTTCTAAGTAGGACATATTTATTTAATTAATTAAGATTAAAACCCGCCCCTTTCCTTTGGAGGGTAAAGAGAGCTTGCTTTTTTGATAGTGCTTAATTAAAGATAAAACAATTGCATAGAGTGAATGTACTATAGTGAGTAAGACTCCTTTACGCTTTGCAGATTTTGCTGTATTAAGCATTTTTGTGGAACTTCCGCAGATTTTAAGAACAAATGATGCACAAAACCAGAGCAAATTGGACCCTAAGTGTGTGGGTGGTTGAAATGGAGGATTTAAAGGGATTAACACTTATTGGAGTACCTCATATAAAAGATTTTGACTGTGTAATAATGCAAATCAATTAAAAAAAAGCAGGTGCAGAGGCACATTAGAAGTGGGATGTGTAGTTTTGATATTAAAAGAAAGTTAGAAGCTCAGTCATAAACCTAAACCTCTAAAATCTGTCTGTAAATTACATATCATCAGATTGTTTTTCCTGATGACATTTAAATATGATATTCAAAAGTTGTTAAGAGTTAATCCATGCAGCTGAGCTGGACGTGGAGAGATTTATCCAAAATTCCTGCATTATTTAGCATATATTAAAATGATAACTACATAATGACAAAAGGTGTCTTGTTACAGAGATCAGAGAGCTCTTGCCACAGGATGCCTGCCTGGAAGCAGTGCTAACTAGTAGGAATTGGCAGGACCCATTCCTCAATGCATCAGCTACTGAAAGCATGAAAAAAGCAGGGGTAATCTGGAGACCAACAACAGGCTGGAAGAGCTTCTATTTCCAGCAGCCCACTCAATGGGCACAGAATTGCCAGGCTCTGGGAAATGCCATCCAGCCACACAGAAAATGTCCTCATGAACTCCTAATGCCCATAACAAATATAGATGCCATATACTATCTTAAGGAGAAAATCCTTGTACAAAAGAATTTTACTGTTGAATTCGGCAGAAAGATTTATTACTTGTGATATAAAATCTGCTCCTGGCCAGTCCTGCTTTACAGGTATGGGGGTAATAACTAAGGACAGAGTGAAAGGTGCATAACTAAGGACAGAGTGAAAGGTGCAGTTTCTGTTAAGGAACTATGTACATTTCTAGGGAACCTAAGATCTTTGTTTTGTAGGCTGTTTTCCACAATGTGACAGAGAAGGATTCTGCTCCATAATATCTGAGACACAGGGCAATGTTAATAAGAAAAGATTAACAACAACAACAAAAAAATTCTTTTTCTCTCTCTTCTTTTAGTGTCTTCTTAGGTGAACTTTAAGACAACTTTATGACAGTTCCCTCTAGGTGCAAAAAAACCCCAAAACCTAACACACACACCACCCCCCCCCCAACCCAAAACACAAGCACAGAATAGTCATAATTGATGTCTGGAAGCATTTATATGCTTTATATACATTTATGGTGCATCTTCCATCAAAAGATATTTAAGCACTTAATAATTAAAGTTATTATTAGTAAAAGTAGGAAAAAATGTTGAAACATTTTCATTTAAAGAGAGGAATAGAAAGACAGATGAAGGATATTCAAAACAATGAATACAATTAGTAAGTCAATCTGAGTACTCTCTTAGGAAAAGAGATCACATGGCTTCTGTTTTTTAATCAGCCTAAGCAATTCCTTTTACATAGTGGAATTAGTTAAACAAATGATAAAACTATGTATGTTGTCACTTTTAACCTTCATTCTAAATTATTAATTGCATTATGGAAGTCTTCAGAAATGTAAGAATTAGTCCTGGGAGTTTTATGTAGGTGCACAAAAGTGACAATCCACTTACTAGATATTGATTAAACAAAAGAAGTGCAGAGAGCTGAAAAAGTTGCCTAAATTCAAACAAGATTCCTTGTTCAGTAGCATGCACCCAACTCATACAGGGAAATCTTGCACTGTGTAATCTTTCTGATTGATTCCCAGTTTACTTCTAAAGGAAAAGCTATGGACATGCACAATTTTTTTCAGGAGAAGTACCTAAATCGACTACATAAATACATATAAATATTTGAAAGGTAGTAATATTTGTTGTTCTAAGTTTATGTGTGTCTTATAATGCAATGCAAAGGGGCCATATATGAGAATGAAATTTGAAAAGGAAAATTTAATCTCAGTACCATGAAAATCTTCTTGGCAGTGAGACATATCGTCTACGGGATAGTTTCTCAAGAAAAGCAATTGAAGTGAAAGTGATTGAATTTTTTAATTCTCTGATTAATCCTTTGATTATTTTTCAACATCTTAAAATTTCATGCAGATGGCATATTGAAGGGAAAGATATCTGAAATTATGATGAATGAGCTGACCAAAAACCCATGATTCTTTGGGGGTGAAAAAAAGCTGTTCAATTAGCTTATGTCTATTTTTAGCAATCTGTATAGGTCTCTCCTCATTAAAGACATAAACTGTGTATTTATAGTGAAAGATATAGCTGAAATGCTAAAATAAAGCCAAACAAAACATTGCACTATGAAGCAGATACCTAACAAATGTTACACCAGTCTTACGAAACAAAACAAAACAAATCCTCCCAAGGCTTTTTTTAATTAGAGCTGCAGTGAACCTTTTCACCATTGTTACAAACACTGATAAACAAACCTCTCGTAACTTCTAATCTTTAGATACCATTATGGGACTCTCTGCTGTGAACTTGAATGCATTCCCTTAGGTCCACATTGACGATTGAACCTAAAACACTCCGACAATTGCACCAAGCCAGCGGGAAATTTATTCTGCATTTGGGTGTTGTTCAAACCAGTTGAGCCTCTGAACTGACTGGCAGCATTCAGAGCAGGAGCATTTTGTTAAGATATTGTTCTACGTGTACTTTTAATATGGTTTATATAGGTGTTTGGTAAGCAGGCTAGAGGTTGAACTCTATTGTGCTGACTAGACAGGAGAAAGAAAATGGGAGAGGGTGAGTGTGACTGGAATAATAAGGAAGCCTGCAGAAGTGAGAAGTATATATTAAAGGCAAAGCAATGTCTTTGCATGAGAAAAAAAAGAACACTCCAACTTAATGTTAAAAAGCTTGATATCTAGCTCTATGTCCAAATAAATGAATCAATTACAATGCAGAAATAGAGAATACCTCATTTGATTTCCAAACATATTATGAATCTAATAGACTACTTAAAAGTTAATATTTTAAAGCTTAATTGAAAAAAAAAAAAACCAACAGTGAGCAGGCTATTGTAGAGAAAGGCAAAAACAGCAATGGAAGAAAGAGAAAAGAAGAAAAGTATTGAACAATGAAGAAATGTACCTTTCTTTTTCTCCAGGTTTAGTAAAAGCTAAAATATCGGGTTTAAGTTATTTATTTTGAGAACAGTCTTAGTTGCAATATTCACCTACTTTTAAATTAATTAGTAATGGTACAGTAATAGATTGAGATTCAATATTGTTCCAAAGTAAAATGATAAAATCATGAGTAAGAAGAAATATTTAAAAAAAAATGTACATTATTCTGCTCCTTGGAAAGAAGTACAACAGAGTGACTGAGTTCTGATTTCATAAGGAAGTAAGCTTGTTTTGTGGCTTGCTTCTTTACCTTTTGAAATTCCTGTGCTGCAAAGTGTTTTGTAAATGCTTGCAAAACAATGTTTTCCATTTAAAAAATCATATGATTTTGGACAGAACCTTTTCTTTTATATTTCAGCACAGATATTTTGTTTATATTTAAGAGGAAAATGACATGACGTATTCAAATTTTCTTTTTTAACTTGGTTGTATTAGAACAGACCCTGAAGTCTGGAAATAGCTAGAGGAGTAACAGCAAAGCAGCAGTGAGAAGGAGGAGTAAGGTTTATTTTTTCCTGAGATTTGATAGATTCTGCCGTTATCTGACGGTTTTCACAAATAGATATTCTCTTGAAATGATATTTATATTAAAGAACAAATAAGTTGGCATAGAAGCTGAAATTTAGGGGTTTTATTACTCAGGAAGCAAAAATCACAAGGACATTTGTGTTGCTGGGTGGGTTGTGCTGGAACATCATACTACATCTGCTATACATTTAACTTTCTGTTTGTTTGTTTTACTACTTCTTCTAGATTTTGTCTGAGCTGCATATTTTTCTGCTTTTGTTTTCTAGTTTATACTGAACTAAATTCCTTAAGCATGCCTCCTTGGGGCTCCTCTTTCTCATTGTCTTCCTCTTTCCCCTCCCTCCCCTCTACCAAAATTACTCAACCAGTGTCTTCAGTGGATAGTTATGCTCACATTCATCATGAATTTGTCATTGATCTACTCTTCTACCCCGTCTATAAAACAACAGCATTGTTGCCCACTACTGCTAAATCTCCTTCGTGCATCTCAACACCTGGACTTTGAAAAACACAGTTCTACACTGGAGAACCAATTTATTTTCCTTCTTATTTCTCCCTCCTGCAGCTGACTTACACATTTCCAGTGCAGAGGTATACTGGAGCCATGTGGGAGACAGGGTATTTGTACTCCTTGCTTGCCACCTGTGTGATCAGAAGTGAAACAATAAAAGTGTGTATGTTGTATAATTCTTTCCAGTGTCACCTAGTGATTTGGTTATGTTCGTATGTTATGTTTATATCCTGACTGGGTTCATATAAATCACAAGACTTAAGTGAAAGGTACTAGCAATAGGAGCTTATTTCCCCAATTTTTGAAGAACAACATACATTACTTCAGCCAATACCAGCTGATTAAAATGATTATCAGTTTGCACAGGATGAGAAAAACGTGGACTTTATTTCTGAAACATTATATGTATGCCTCTTATAGAGAGATATGTGTGAATGTATTTCAGGCCCACATGATGCAATTTTCATAATTAATCTCAGATTTGATTTGAGAATCAATCATTATTTTTTTTTTTTCTCACTCAGGTGCTCTTTCAATGCTGACTATATGTTGCTGTCTAGACACAGAAGTGCTTGAAGTTTAAGGTAAAAAGTTTGGTGGGGATATATGGCTGCCTGATCAAAATGTACTAGGTTCTGGAAATGTTCACAAAGCAAGCAGCTCCTCTGATACCCTTCACATCCAATGCAGCTTTAGTGTAGCCTTAGGACTAGGTCAAGATCAATCATTTCTCTCTAGCTCACACAAGCTGTATGAAAGCCTCCATTCTTGGTTATTTGAATTGTCTACTTAACGTATTCTTTTGCAACAATATTATGTTGTTACTGTTTGAAACACACAGGAAAAAAAAAATCTATCAGTACTAATATTCTATACCCTTGCATAAGGCGCTAATGTATTTTATTTATATACACTTTGAGATAGATCCTATTTGATATTTTTAATCAAATCATTTTTATCACTATGCACTTCAATAATTGTTTTGTTATTGTTTGTTTGTGGCTTTGTGGGTTTTTTTGGAGGGAGGTGGTAGGATTTTTTTCTTGCAGGAAGAACAATTCTAACTCTAAAATGTCAAAGCACATTTTTCCCATAGTTTAGATTTAACTGGAACACAAAGTGTACTGGAGATCTCTGCAAGAAAAAAACCATACAAATTCAAAAGAAGCATGAATATAAATGCATACAGAAACTCCTTACACATGCACACACACACTTTGGTGCACGTAGTTAAAAATTCTGCAGAGTGCTTTAGTAGATTCTGACTACTAAAAGTGATCATTAACAAAAAAATTAATGGTAATTTGCAAAAGTACTTTTAGCAATGTTTTCTGTATCATTGCATGGCCTCAGGCAAGTCACTAGAGTTCTCCTTACCTCAGTGAATCTTTATGTGAAACGGATACAGTACCCCTTCCCTCAGTGAAAAGCAGAACATGCATTCATCGGATGTGAACAAAAGGGGTTAGATAGCTTGCACACGTGGACAAATGCTGAACCTGAGCCATTGCATATGTTTGAAATCATGCAAGCATTTTCACATTTGTAGACATAGAATGCCATATTTATTATCAGTGCTGGGAACATTTATGCTTTATCACAAAATGATGTAAAGGCCAAGTTGTATATGTTCAACAATTTAGAACCATCTGTTGTGAAGAAAAAAGGTAACTACTGAGTCAGCCTGAGGTCAGAGATAAAGTATAACTTGAAGTGCAGCAGGCAAAAATAGGCCTTCTCTGTTGAGGCTAAATTACCAGTAAGGTAAACCACCCATGAGGCATCCAGCTGGGAAGTGACTAACAGAAGGTTCAAGGTGAAACAACTTCCTCCACATTTACTGAACTGCTATTTATATTGTTGTAGGCATCCTAAAACTTCCATCAGCACTTATAGAGGACAGATCTCCATGAAAAAATAATTTAGATGACAAAACAGTGGTTTGCTATTTAAAGAATACTTCATAAATAATTTAATGGCTTACTTTAATGGAATATTTTGATACTGATTTAATTAAGACATTAAGCAGAAAATACATATAGCCTTATGAAAATGCCTTTGAAATATTGATATTTCAAGTGTTTAAATGAAATTATTATTTTCTGTATGCTAACATACTGAACACATGGTAATACATAAAATATGTTATAACATATTCCTATTCATGAATGCAAATTCTTAAAGTTAATAGCTGATGTTTCCTTTGAGGGTGTTCTTAGCAAACATTTTTCTCTTTCTGGCTTGGTTCTAGGTTTTGTTGGTTCTTCCCTAAAGAAATGTCTGTATGTTAATAGGCAGAAATTTATAAAACATTTTCCTGTCCTTCTTGTTTTAATGCCTCATTGTCATATTGTGCTACAACAAACATATAGCCTGCTAAACCCTTCTTTTGATCTTTTACACTAACTAAAATGGGCAGTGAATCAGCAATTCCATTTGTACATCTGTGATCTTAAACCTATATATATTCAATTAGTGCTGACTTTGACTTTGCATCTTTATTAAGATGGCATCGTCTTGTTCTGTGATCGAATTTGACCACTAATATGTTTCAACCTAAATATTTAGACCTTTTTTTTCAGGGTTTGAATAAAAATTCTTTGAGAATGATATCTTTCCAAACAAGAGATGTAATTCATTCCTCTTTAATGTGATGGTTTTGCAGAAGCCTTGTTCACCTCACATTCATACTGCTGATGTTGTTTGAATTGTTACTTCAAATAACAGCACCCAGAATAGCAGATGAGAGCATTTTTACATTCTTATAAATCACAATAAAAAGTGTTCGGTCCTTTACATCAATGCTGTGTTTATAGTCATTACAAACCCCATGCAAAAACAAAACTCTACTGAGGAGTCCATTCTCTTTACACATGCATGTTCTATGCATATCTCAGACACATTACTTCTTATTTAATGTGTCTAATTTTTAAGGATATTCAGCTAAGTTCTCTGTTAAACAGGATATAGCACAAAGGGGTTTTATTTTTGCACAGGCACTTTTAATCTTGCTTATTCATTAAAGTTTTTAAAGTGCATACATTGCAAGTGGATTTAAAGTATCTGAACTGTAATTACTGTCATTAGTGCTGTACCATCTGCATCTTTCAGGAACCAGCAGATTGAACTAATCACCAATAATTGTTTTCAAGATGTTTAGCACATCTTAAATTTAAACATCAAAACAAAAGCTTATATTTGGCACTGATTTCTGTCAAAGTCTTCTTTTTCCAACATCCTATGTCTACACTAGTTTGATGTGCTGGATTAAGCCCTACATGAGCTTCTCCACTAGCTAAAGTCTGATACATAGTTTTGGAAAGTGTTTGATAGTTTTTGGTTTGTATTTTCCCCTTAGTAGCCCACATTACAGAGCCATCGTACATCATTGCAGGAGATCAGAACCCTTGCTGGGACAATAGCATGGAAAAAGAATTATTTTCCAATACAAACACAGTGATTCCTTCTTAAATCACCTCTTGTAGTCACTGAAGAAATGGCTGGGGAAAGTTTTGTCTGTGTAAATCTATCACACCTGACACAAAAAAAGGAACAGACCTCTTCAGATTTAATAGAAGCCAACGCAGAGATCTGACTAAGATAAAAACATCTTTAGCTAATGTATAGGTATGTGCTTTTAATAATTTTACTCTTTACTTTGTCTAACAGCTTCCATAGTTTTTAGGGTTCCCAAAAGTATTTGACAATCCTCATGTGAAAATGACTGTAACATTGTACTTTATTTCAAATACAAATACACTTAATTCATATATTCAATATTTCCATATAAGACCATCGAAAAGAAAATGCTTTAATGAAACTGAATTTTTTAATAATGTTTAACAAATGAAAATTAATAACATTTTCTTCAGGTTTCTTGGTGTTTTCTGCCTTTTCTTTTTGACTATTAAACTTTGATCCTACAGGCTGCATTCTGCATCTGATGTCTGTTCATATGTAGAGCTGCTTGCAGGAAAGGGACTTTAGACTCCAAAATCCTTAGGGCAAATGTATTATGCCACAGTTTTATTTCCTAGTCTTAACACAACCTACCAATATATCAGCTCTCAGGGTCTTAGTGGTATTGTGCAATCTTGCCCCAAATTGTGCTGATAAAGAGTAGATATGAGAAGGTTCTGTCCCCTTCAGCTCTTCAGTTTTATAGCATGGTTAAGACACAGAAGAGTCTGAATTATTGAAAAGCAAAGATAAACCCATGATAAGCAAGGGAATTACCACAGATACTTATGAAATATCCTACCAAAGCAAAACCTGAACTGTTCAGACCTGTTCATTCATGCTGTCCTACAAACAACAGCTGTACCTATACTGAATCACATATGTGTTGTATTCACAGCTCCTTTATCTGGTGAACAGCAGGGTCAGAGCCTCAATTTGACTTTAGCAAAGAAATAGTCCCAACTCAGTATTTGTTCCACAGTATTGAGGCCAACATCAAAATTATTAGTCATAGGATAATAACTAACTAACAGCTCCCTACCACCTGAATCGGCACTGGTATTTTCTGATCAGGAAAGCACTTCTGAAGCAAATCACTTAGTCATTTTTAGTTACTGATTATTGCTTTGTGTCATGCAATTGTTTTGGACAATGTAAAATAAACTCCTCTTAGATCAAGTGAAATGGAGTAATGAAGCACTCCAAGAGATCACCTAGTATTCTTCAGCCATTAACATGCATTCAGGCCATGGAATCAGACTAAAACTAGGCCACCTTCCTCCTCCCTGAGATATATGGTCCACCACACTTAGATCCACTCATATTGTACTGCAGTAATGACTATAACCACAGATCATTCTATAAACACATGCCAGGCACAGATTTTTTATTTAATGGTATCACAGAATCTTTTGGGTTGGTAGGGACTTGTACAAATGATCTAGTCCAACCCCCCACTCAAAGCAGGGTCAGCTACAGCAGGTTGCCCAGGTCCATGTACGGTCACATACTGCATATCTCCACAGACAGAGACTTCACAACCGCTCTGGGCAATCTGTGCTAGTGTGTAATCACTCTCAGAGGAAAAAAGTTCGAAGCCGTACCTCGAATACTGTGTTCAGTTTTGGGCCCCTCACTACAAGAAGGACATTGAGGTGCTGGAGCACGTCCAGAGAAGGGCAATGAAGCTGGTGAAGGGCCTGGAGCACAAGTCTTATGAGGAGAAGCTAAGGGAACTGGGACTGTTTAGCCTGGAGAAGAGGAGGCTGAGGGGAGACCTCATCACGCTCTACAACTACCTGAAAGGAGGTTGTAGGGAGGTGGGTGTTGGTCTCTTCTCCCAAGTAACCAGCGATAAGACGAGAGGAAATGTCCTCAAGTTGCGCCAAGGGAGGTTTAGATTGGACATTAGGAAAAATTTCTTTCCTGAAAGAGTGGTCAGGCCTTGGAACAGGCTGCCCAGGGAAGTGGTTGAGTCACCAACCCTGGAAGTATTTAAAAAACATGTAGATGAGGCGCTTAGGGACATAGTAGGCATGGTAGTGTTGGGTTAACGGTTGGACTCAATGATCTTAGAGGTCTTTTCCAACCTTAATGATTCTATGATTCTAAGTGTTTTCTTGTGTTCAGATGGAATTTAATGAGTTTCCATTTGTATCCATTGTCTCTTGTCCTAACACTGGGCACTACTGAGAATGTCTCTTCTTCATTCTCTCCCATCAGACATTTATGAACATTGATAAGATCCTCCTGAGCCTTCTCTTCTCCAGACTAAACAGTCCCAGCTCTCTCAGCTTTTCCTCATATGTCATGTGCTCCAGTCCATTAATCTTCTTTGTGGCCCTTCACTGGACTCACTCCAGTCAGTCCATATCTTTCTTATACTGGAGTATCCAGAACCAGACATAGCACTCCAGATGTCACCTCACCAGGATTGAGAAGACGGGAAGGATCACCTGCTAGACCAGCTGGCAACATTCTTCCTAATACAGTGCAGGATGTTGTTGGCCTCCTTTGCTGTGACGTGCACTACTGGCTCATGGTCAGTTTGCTGTCCATCAGGACCCCCAGGGCCTTCTCTGCCAATCTGCTTTCCAGCTTGTTGGCCCCCAGCATTTACTGGTGCTTAGGGTTACTCTTCCCAATGTGCAGGGCTTTGCATTTCTATCTGTTGAATTTCATGAGATTCATCTGAGCCCAGTTCTCTAGCCTGTCAAAGTTCCTCTGAATACATCTCTGATATATCAGCCACTCCTCCCAGTTTTGCAACACCTGTTGAACTTGCTGAGGGTTACGCTGTCCCAACATCCACGTCATGAATGGAGATGTTAAACAATACTGGCCCCAGTATCAATGCCTGGGTACACCACTAGTGACTGGCTTCTGAGTGGACTTTATGCCACTGATCACTGTCCCCTGGGCCCAGATGTTCAGCCAGTTTTCTGTCCAACTCACTGTGCACTTATTTAACTTGTACTTTGTCAGCTTGTCTATGAAGATGTTATGGCAGACAGTGTCAAAAGCCTTACTAAAGTCAAGATAATCAACATCCGCTGGTCTCCCCTCCTCCACCAAGGTTGTCACACATTGTAGAAGGCTCTTAGGTTGGTTAAGCTTGATTTCCCCTTTGCAAATCCATGCTGACTACTCCTGATCAACTTTTTGTCCTTTATGTGTTTGGAAATGCTTTCCTGGAGGATTTTCTTCATAATCTTCCCAGAGACTGAGGTGAAGCTGAACAGCCTGTAGTTCCCCCAATCATCCCCCTTGCCCTTCTTGAAGATAGCAGTGACATTTATTTTCTTCCAGTCTTTTGAGCCTCTCCCATTCACCATGCCTGTTCAAAGTTAATCGAGTGGCCTCACAGTAACATCCACCTCTCTCAGCAGTCGTGAGTGCAACCCATCAGGCCTCCATGGACTTATGTATATCCAGTCTGTTGAAGGGCTCCCTAACTTGGTCATCCTCTTGTCAAGGCCTAACATCCTCCTAACTCCAGGTTTTCTCTCTGGTCTCAGGGACCTGAGATACCTGAAGAGCAGGTTCACTGGTAAAGACTGAGGCAAACAAGGCATTGAGAACCTCAGCCTTTTCCATGTCATTTGTCACCAGTTCCCCTGCCCCATTCAGCATTAGGCTCATATTTTTCCTAGTCTTCTTTTTGCTCTTTAAGTATTTGTGAATTTTTTTCTGAGCCCTTTTCTATTATGACATTTGGATTGTCATACAAGCAAATAATTTTAAATCTGTTTTTTGGAGAGATTTTGTTTGTTTGTTTGTTTGTTTTTTTAACAGGTACAGATCCTGTTAAGAAAGAGGCATTTCTTATTTTTCAACACTGTTGCGTTATGCTGAATCTGTTATGAAGACTGTTACCAATTTGTATGCACCTGAGTAGTAGTATACTGGTTTCATCTGGATATTAACTTGACTGAATCAGCCCAACCTCTTGGAGACATAAGTGCAGTTAATTAAATGGAACATGTTTTGAGTGTTTTTAATATGTTTTGTTATCCAACCATGCAAACTGAGCAGTGGACTATTTATTTATTCTTTTCTTTCCTTGGTTTGATTTTAAAGATTTTATCATGTTTGTTTATGTTTGTCAGAATTTTTTTTTTTCCCCCCAGTAGAAATCTTACATGATTTGTTCCCAAGGGACAATGGTTACTTAAAGAGCAGGGTATGAAATGAGTCAAAAGCAGAGACTGCTGTCTTTCAGCTTGGCCTTGGTGTCTTAAAACTGATGAACACATAATTACATACTCTGAGTGTGTCTTTTAAATATATCTAGCAATATAGAAATATAACAATTTATATATATGCGCACATGCAACAGTCCCTGAGTCGTAGAAAAATACACATATAAGCTTTGTAGCATAATCAGGGCTAAGCCTAGGATCTTTCCAATTTTCAATTGGTAATGAAACCTAGAGCCCTAAAAGTGAAAGGACACTAGAAATGTGTTTGTGTATTATAAAGCTACTGCATAGAAAGCCTCAGACCTTAACTCTAAAAGCTGTATTCTTAAATTTACAGATTCAGAAAAAGAGCACAGGTTGGTTGTCTTTGGCAGGCAGAGAGATATAAACAGCAGTCAAGGCATTTTATCTAAAATATGTGTTTTGAGCAAGAAGTTCAAGTTTGGAGATCAATAAACAGAATTAGGATGTCACCTGATTCCAAAATTATAATAAAATGAAACCATGATGAATATAGTTTTATAAGGATTTTTCATTCTTACGCATGTTATACCATCTGTATTACCCCTAACCTTTCTAAGACTATATTTTTTTAAGACATAAATTTTATTTTCTTTCACTTAGGAACACTAGAATCTGATGTGTATTGCACACTGGGGACCTCAAAAAGGAATAGTAGTTTATTCTATCCATGTGGATTCCTTGTAGTACTTACAGTTAAAATCTGTTAAAATGACACCTTTATTATAAAGGAAAATTATTCTTTTTCAATGGTCTTCCAAATGGAAAGATAAAGTTTGTTCACAAAATTTTCAAGCAAGGTTTCAATGCTACTGTACTAAAGGCATCCCTACCCTGTAGCACTGACACAACATAAAATTTAGAGGTAAATGTTAGTCCACACCTGGTATGGGCAAAAGTTTGGAATTTAGAAGTAGCTCATAGCAATATATGCCATCTTTTCCACTTCTGGTGGTTGTAGTATGAATACCCTCCCACTCTATATCACAAATAAACTCTATTTATTGAACAATTTACAAGCTTGCTTTTCCTTTAGAACATAAAACGCATACAATTTCTGAAATGTATTACATGTATTGTCACATATCACGTGTATTGTCAGAGGATTTAAAGACAACAAATTTAAGCACATGCTGATTCACAGGTAGGGAATCTATTATACCCAAAAAGCTTTAGGATAGAAAACAATATATTGAAATACTAAGGCTTTTCAGTTCCAAATTAACTGCGTATTACATGAAAGCTTTGAAATCCATGATCTATTAATTTTAGTGAGAAAGCGTCACAGTTTCAGAGGTCATGTATTTTTTCCAGTAGGGAAAATAGCTTAACATATCTGCAAACACACCTGGGACATAATGATTACAAATATAGTTCAGCTGTATAACTAGGGAACATTTGGATGAAATTCCTTACAGAAAAAAAAAAAAAAAAATATCCACAGGAAAAAAGCATTATCAATGCTCATGCAAATTAATCTATGCAGAGGAATTTAGGTAATCACTTTGACAGCTTGAATTTGGCAATCTTCTAATGAGCAAGCAGCAATAGTACTATGTGACTTTGGTGATCAGACACAACACAGATATTTAGTTGAAAATAGTAAAAGTCCAAAACCTTAGATGAAGTTTTCTTGAAGAAGTGATGCTAGAACATATTTGTGCAACCCCTTTATCAAGTAACCTTTCTTTACATAACGAAAAAAGTGAAAAGTGTCAGTGGTTTACTCAGGAAATCACATGACTAAAAGGCTACCTTTCATCCTGAGCAGAATACTACACCAAATTTTCTCAGGTCTTTATTTTTAGATTCATTGTATACTTGTAGATGTGGAAAAAAAAAAGCTTCTGAACATCTGAAATTGTAGGAAAATCTGGATAGATTCCTAACTGAAGCAGAGTCAAGCTATCTTTTAGAAATATAAATTGTAAAAAAAACCCCCTAATAATAATTCTCCATTGTTTGCCATATTGTCATTCTTGTACAGATGAGCAATATGATATAAATATTTTGTATTGCATGCTGACTCAACAGAAGAAATCAGAAAAAAAAAATGTACTTTCTCTTAGGTCATTCTTGGGGTTAATATGGTTACTAGGGGATCTGGAGATGGCATCAGGCTTTATGACTTGTTAGGGTCCTACGCTTGTTTTGCATCAATATATTAGGTCAGAAGCTGACAAATGTGGGGTTTGCCATCAGTCACTGTTGCAGAACACAGTGCCCCTGGCAAAATCATTGTTCAAGCTGTTCACCGGTAGTTATCAGAGTTTCAAAATCATCTTGTGCCAAGAAGAAAGAAAAATCACTATTAATAATAACTGTATAACAGTATTCATTTTATATATAGGATGGTTAGCAGCAGATTATCATCTTGAGAGTTGCAAACATCAGGGTAAAATGTGGGGTGTTTCAATAAATAGCTATTCTGGACCAGGGAAAAATTTAAGTTACAATTAGTAGGTGTTGTCAGATATTCCTAGTTTTATATGAATTAACCTATTATATGTGTATTACAGTAATGAAAATGATCACTCCCATCTGTAAAAGACTGAATCCTCATTAAAGGTTTGACTCACTTAACTGCTTTTTGTTGTTGTTGTTCTTGCTGTTTTTTCCGTTAAAAAGAGCACTCAATCCCTTGAAATTTCAATTTATTTTCTTTTAATAAAGTGATTTTATTGGCCTCAGACTAGGGTGAAGTGAGATGTTTCAGCACTGGAACCTTAAATAGCATAATTAGAGCAGGAATTCACATTTGACGTTCTGTCCTTTTCTTCTTTAAAAACATCTCTAAAATTTTATCATTTGGGACCATTTTGTGTCTTCTATATTTCATTTGTATTTTTATTTACAAGTATTTATAAAAAGGAATAGGCAATAGAAGCTCACAGAAATGCAGAGGAGAATGTTTTGAAATTCATGGTTAGTTGGGATGATAGGCCATAATGGAGCTGTTACTGTTGCTCGTGTCAATGCGTACTCAGAATGTAATCCATGGATTACAAACACAATGGACCATAGCAGATTCCGCTGTATGAATGGCTGCTGATATGCATAAAAACCTATCATTCTTCAGATAATTATTTTGTCTAAATTTAGAATGTGAACTGCTGACACTATCAAAGGTACTTTCGGTTGGATATCAGAGTAGAAGATGTTACAGGATTTAGCATGTGTTAGCATTAATTGACTATTATGTCTGTCAAGCAAATAAACCCCCACATAATCGAATTAAACAGGGCACTGGAATGAGAACTGACTTGAATGCAACTGTAAGAAAATGTAGCTGGAATGTGGGTATTTATAAAAAGACTTTTGTATAAATTTTCTTCATGAACTCTGGTATGAGGTCATGTTTCAGTGTACTTGTTTTTAATCTGTGTTTAGGATTCTTTGTGTGCAGTAAGCTTCTAAGGAAGAGCTTTCTGAAAAGAGAATTACTTTTCCCTAAAACTGTTCTAAAATGCCTGTGTCTTATCTTGCTATTTTATTTTTGATGGTGGTTTTACATTGATAAATTAAATTGCTACAGGAGTGGTTTTGTGTGTGCAAAAGGCCGTTTCATTTACTGTAGTGTGGGATTTTAATTTTTTTATTTTTAAAGAAGTAATTAACTTTTAAAATTATTTTTTACCTAGACATAGACTTTTTTTTTTTTTTTTTTTTTTTGTCAGCTAGATATTTTGAGGAACAGATTTTTTTTTAAGTTGGGAAAAAAAAAGAAAATAAAATGGTAGTAACCTTATAACTGCATTTCTGCAGTATAGAAACCTAAGTATTTACCTTAGTGTAAGCTTCAGCAGTAAAACTTTGGTCAATTGGGCTAACAGAGAAAGTTACAGAGAATATCTAACTTCCTGCCATAAAACTCAGCATGTAACAATAAATGCCAATAATAGTTGTTGTTATTGCTCACTGAAAAGATGGAAAATTATGCTTTCTAAAGGGGACCTTGAGGAATAAGGACATTAGTGGGTTAGCAAATGAAAACCTGTGAAGGAAGTAATCAAAAAGATCAAAATAAGGAGGAGTTCTCAATACAGTGTCAGAAGGTCTTTACCGTTTTCACAGACAAGTATTTTCTATTTCACCCTTCTTATAATAAAACATGGAGCTATGAAACTGATTGAGAATAAATTTATTTTTTGATAATTCATAGTCCTTCAAGTGCTAAGCTGGAGAATATTAAAGAAAAGCATTGAGTTCAGTTAAATTAATACGAAAATGCAACAACACGCTCCTTTAATTACACCCTATTTATTAGGATAAGGTTTTGTAGTTGAATAGCATCATAACATTTCTCTTCGTGTAAGTTACTAAGTTACAGGTGGAAACTTTTACGGCCTCCATTATACAGATTTTGTGCAAACAGAACTTCTATCATCTTTAATGGTAATGTGCACAGTTTTCATAGGTATAGGATGAAGAAAAACGAAAACAAAAACACAGAAATATTTGCCTGGAGAAGCTGAGTGACGTTCTTGAGGAGTCTGTGTAGCTCTAGTCATTAATAGAAGCAGTGGTTTTGAAACATTATGTTTGAGGAATCTGAGACTCAAGTGGTTATAGGAGGTTTTCATTGACTGCATGATTCAACTTTGGGCAGGCCTCTGAAACATATGGTACATGCTGAACGTGCTCAGGACTTTACTGGGTACATTAACATAACCATTCTGGTCTCTGAGGAGCATTATTCGTTCTCATTAATGCCATGCCCAACTGCTCTTTCTGTCTTTGCAGAGTCATTTCCACGTCATTCTTGCCCTGTGATTTAATTCTGACAATATGCCATGGGCTGGGCTACAATATCGACCACTACAAGAGCTCCATTTCTCATTAATTTTTGTTGTGAAGCACATGGATTTTTATAAAAACTAAAGACATGGGATCTGATTCACCAGTGTTCGGTGGTTTCTGCTGTTAGTTATGCAAGTACAAAAGTAATATTTGAATTGGCTTAATAAGTAAAAGAGGTTCTTCCCTCCCTCCCCCACCTGAAGCCTATCATTCTTGATCATTAATGCTGATACACTAATTGCAGCAAAAAGAAATTTTGATTCTGTGGCTGAAATATATGTCCAGTGGGTCAACTGGTATTACAGCCAGAAGAAAAAAATATTTATTGTTCTTTAATTCAATTGATACTGCAAACCGTAATATTTCACCAGCTTAATGCTTTTTCACACTTGTGCTTGAGGAAAGTATAACTTCTGTTTCACAAATTTTATCTCTCTGAAAATCTGAATTTACAGGCATGAAATGTGCAGGAATTCCCAGAAACTTCCCTGATATTTTGTACAAAAGTTTAATTGGTCTTCAGGTTAAAAACACATACTTACTATGTGATTTAACTGTGTCTAGCTTTAACCTCTGGCCACTGGTTCCTTTTGTTCCTCTCTCCAATACATTAAATGATTTCCCCTTGTGAAGGTACTTATGCACTCCTGTGATGTTAGCTCCCAGTCCTTTTTTTCAAGGCAGAGAGAGTGAGCTCCTCTAAGTAACACTTGTGGGTCTTTTGCATGTTAACTGTTGCACCGGCTTTGTTTGGGATAGAGTTAATTTTCTTCACAGTAGTGTGTATGGTGCTATGTGTTCGATTTGTGACCAGAACAGTGTTGATAACACACCCATGTTTCAGTTACTCCTGAACAGTGCTTACAGTGCTTGGACAGCTGACTCCAGCTGACCAGAGGGCCACATGACATCATTTGCAGCAATAAAAACTGTGAGAAAGAAGGAGGAATTGTGGGGCAACAGTCATAGTTATGGCATTTGTCTTTCCAAGTAGCCTTTACACGTGATGGAGCCCTGCTTTCCTGGGGATGGCTAAACATCTGCCTGCTGATGGGAAGCGGTGAATGAACTCCTTGTTGTGCTTTGCTTACATGCACAGCTTTTGGTTTACATCTTAAACTGTCTTTATTTCAGCCCATGAGTTTTCACACTTCTGCCCTCCTGATTCTCTCCTCCATCCTGCTTGGGGGGGGGAGTGAGCGAGCGGCTGTGTGGGGCTGAGCTGCCTACCAGGATTAAACCACAACTGTTTAGACATTCGGTTTTTATTGCTTTGCAATGGTAAAGCGTTTTTTAATTTGATTTGCATTTTTTTCATATTTAAGCTATTTCAGAGTCACTATGTTCTGGTATGTGAGCCAGTGTCAGTGGACTGCACTATTTGTTCCTAGATTTTGTGCATGGCTGTAGCGAAGCACTGTGTTTGGATAGCCTTAAGTGGCCTGATGGCCACCTCTGATCGTTCTGTCCTCAGAGTTATTTATCACTCCAAAAGTCTTTGTGCTATTCAGAGATCTTTTAGATGTCATTATGGATTTATCTCTGGATCACTGACAAATTTTTAGTGGAGGGTGAGGCCCAGTAATATCTATCCCTTGCAAAACTGTCTGTATGAGAATATTATGCTGAAATACAACAGTTAGCTAGCCTCTATCTGTTTTCTGTAAATCAAATAAAAGGAGAGTAGATTCAAACATTGACTGAAATTTATACTGGAAAATTTTCTAAGTATTTAATCAGGCTATCAACTTTTTCTCACCCAACAACTATTTATGTTAATTTTTTTCAACTTACATTGTTTCTAAAGTTACTTTTTTTTTCTTTCAGCATTGCCTGTTTGGAATGAAATGTCAGATTCCCCATTTCAGCTCATCTAAACATTTACTTTTTGGAGTTCCTGAATGTACATAAACAAAGAATATATCTAATAGTACTTCAGCATAAAATGTAGATTGCTCCTAATGTAATTGCTTGAGTTCACAAACAAACTATTGAATATGCTTTTCTGAAATTGTTTGGGTTTTTTTTATCATAGCAAAAGTATACATAATGACAGCACAGCACAGGGTCTGATTTGTGTCACATATTAGAATGTCTCAATGAAGGAATTCTACAGAAGAGGATAGTGACTCCGAGTAATTGACATTTGGTCTGGGACAGTTCAAAGGACAAAAACACTCCTCAGGAACATCTGGGAAGTTGTCTCTTTGAGCTGGGTTCAAGAGAGAGCAGAAATCTAGCAGACATCACTCTGCATTCTTTTCAGTTCTGGTGAATGACTTTTTAAAAGGGACTCCTGCGAGGCCCTTAATACTGCCCTACAGGGCTTCAGTCCTGCAAAGTCTGTATGCTTACATTTATAAGATAAAAGTAAGATTTTGATGAGAGTTATTGAATAGTGAAAATGAAGTGAAGTTAAAAAAAAAAAAAAAAAGTATTTCCATTTCCAGGCCCAACTGTCATCTTGCCTTTAGGGTATTTTGCATTCCTGAAATGCTGGTAACAGTGAGACTGCAGCCACATTAAAAAAATACACTGGGGAAAAAAAAAAGAAACAAATAAGAAAACCCTCCAAACCCCAAAACCTGCATGAACCTGGTGCAAATATTATTGTAATTTTATGTTTTACAGGCATAGTAACCAAGAATGTTTAAATAAATTAAGGGTCTTAATAGTAATTAATACTAAACAGTCTCTGCTCCAAGGTGAGTGCAATCTAAACAGGACTGGTAAACCGTGCTACCTTTGAATCATTTCTCTAGCGTACTGCAAACATCTTCCTTCTCTAGTACGTTGAATTGATATCTTCTGTTCATGTTGAAAATATCAAAATGTTTCATTACAGCACAAAGAGGGGATATTTTGATCTAGAAAAGCTGTTTAAATCAGAAGTACATAATGTCCCTAAAAAAAATTTTAAGTGGTATGAGAAACACTATATAGCATTCTATGTCAAAACCAGACCATATCAAATCCTGATAAGTCGTATTATGCAACCCTGTAATATCATAATATGGAAGATACGTAATGAATTACTTGGGACTGCTGTGTCATGAAATAAAATGAGATCATTAACTAATAGAAAGTAAAGCATAATGCAATGAATATGTACATGATATTGTAGTTTCCTTCTGATTTCTTATGATAATAAAATATTAATTACAAAATTGGATGGGAACTCTCAATGGCAATAATACTATTTTCTTTTTTAAAAAAAACCTATTTTTTTTAAACTGAACAATATATTAATAAAGAATGTCCAGACCCCTGTAGAATGACCTTCTCAGCTTTTGCCTTCCAATTTAGACTTAAAATGTGATAGTTAACTGTAGATGTACAGAGAGAGTAAAGAAGTAAGAGAGTCTTAGGCAAAACAATTGACATGACTTGAACTAGGGACCATAAAAAAGAGTTATATAATAGGAATCAGAGCTCTGCAAGCTTGGAATAAAATCACAGCAAAGCTTACACCTCCACTGACATTGTATGAGTGGAGTGATTCCTATGAGACTTTTCATTACATTCAAAGATGACCTCTATTACTGTGCTCTTTCTTGACAATTTTGCAGGGAAAGGATATTCCAGAATGCTATGAAATTGCAAGCAGAAGAATATAAAAAAAGAGAAGTTGAAAGTTATACTCACAGCTCCACAGCTATGTGGACCAGTGGTCAAATGGTCAATTATCTGTCAGCAAAGTGCTTTTGGAAATATCTCATCTGGCAGCACAGCCCATCAGCAAAAATTCCTCAGTTACAAATAAGGGAAAATAAAACACAATATAACATTGTTTTTAAAGGATTATGAGAAAAAATTGCATTGGATTATTTTTAATTCTAGTTTAGCATGGGGTTTTATCCCAGTTTTCAAATCACAATTTTTTGGAAAAGACAGTGCCCCCATAAAAAAAAGAAAGAAAGAAAGAAAGAAAGAAAAAGAAAAGAAAAGAAAAAAAAAGAAAGGAAGGAAGGAAGGAAGGAAGGAAGGAAGGAAGGAGAGTACTCAATATTTTAAAAGATTAAGTCACTTTTTTATTGATGATATTGTGTTTAGACTAGATTAAATGATCCCCCTTGTAAGCTATGTTGTGGCCGTGAACCTTTGTTGTAAAAATTACGTAGGATCAGCAGCAAATTCCCATTCTAGTAAATGCAAACCAGAAACAAAACAAAACAAAACCTATATCAACTCACACCAGCTCATTTCTAAAGAGAAACTTGTATTCCGATGTGTCAACTAACAAATAGTACAGAATCAATGCACTAAATACATTTAGAGAGGACTCAATATTATCAGAAAATAAAGATAATTGTTTGAAGTTATTTAATATCTTGAATGAAACTCTTTTCTTATCTTAAAGTGAATTATTCCAACTCAATGTTTCATCCTTGCTGAGGAATCTAACAAAGGGTGGGCAAAAATGCCCTTTGTCCTACTCCACTCGGGTCCACACTTCCCCGTGGAAACTGCATTTCCCCTTGTTCCCTTTATTGTAAAGCCCTCTACATGTGTATTTGACCTTCATTCTCCTTCTATGAAGAGATTTTTTTTTTTTTTTAAATTTTCCGAGTAAAGAAAGGAGAATCATTATTGTTATGACATAAGAAAAGTTATTGGACAATATTCATATTGTCTAAATTTAGTCTGGTGAAGTACCAGGTTACTTTCACTAGACTCCTTTTTAATATATTTTTCTATATTCAATGGAGAAAGTGAATGTCCTGTACAAAGGAATTCAGAGCCATAGTACACTAAAGAGAAAGACCACAGGTAATGGAAAGAAAATAATTTCACAGAGAAATATTGTCCCATTGAGCTGATGATTTACAATATGATAATATGAGATACAAAATCACTAATCAAGGATGATGAGAATTAAAAGTCTGGCAAGCAAAGTTTGCCTTCCCCATGAAGAAATAATACTGTACCACTTTGCACAATGCATCGTGATGGTGGGAAACAGAGAAACAAGAGAAACCATTTGTTGCGGAGAAATGACTACATCGATGCAGATACCTGGCTGTACTAATATAGGAATACACCCATTGGCAGTAGCAGTTTTAATCTTCCTTTATGCTTGATCTGCATTAGATATGAGTTGTCTACTGAGAGATCCTGGCTCTTTAGTTCAAAGTGATGAGAAGCAAAGTGTGGAGCTTTCCATTCAGTGCCTATGGTTTGTCGAGATAGTGCACACAGTGGAGAACAGTGCTGAGGGTACAATTTCTTTATACAGTTCTATATCCCTAATTAGTGCTCTAAGCTCTTTCACACAGTGACAGAAAGGAAAAGAAAGCCATCATGCCATTCTGCTTTCCTTAGATTCCTGCTAGGTAAGATGTCAGTGACAGAAGGGCTTCTCTTGAAGGTGCCATTTCTCACAACTGTAGATTCAAATAGTTTATGGATTAAGTTCGAGCCCAGACACTGGGGAAAAAAAAAAAAAAGTCCATTTACTTTTGAACTCATCTTTTTATTGCACACTTGGAATTCTCTTCTACCTTTAGTTGGTTAGATGTTTTCCCTTTTTCTTATACTGGCAAACATTCAAGGCCAACCAGCCTGACATACGAAAAAAATCCGAATTGACAGACGTACTATAAATCTGCAACTCAGCTGGTGAAAATAGAGAATATGAACTGAAACTCACCCTGAGAAGAAAATCTCGATCCAACACTGTGGGAAAAAGAGCAAGCCAAGCAATTTCAAAATTAAGGGATCAAGGTGAACTTGATCATTTGATCATTTTCCTTGAAGCAGTGCCAAATATTTGAAGGCAAATTGGATTTGCAGCAAGGAACTTCAGCACATCAGGTAGAATATGAGCCTGGCTTGAAGAAAAATAATCTATGAAGAGGTGGAAAAACATCAGATGAGATCCTCACCCTTGATAACATTTCTTTGAACAGCACAGGTTTTTCAGAGCAAGTGCTAAATTATTCTGACTAAGCATCTGAATACCTCTTCAGCAAGGGAGAGGAAATGTAGCTGCTTAGCTACAGGGATATATTAGCTGTCTTAAGGGACCATACAGCACACACGCATCATTTATTGGGTATTCTGTTTGAGACATCAGTAGTGTTCCAACTAGTGTTTTAATCTTACCACCTACAGTAACTAAAATAGCACTAGTATCTGCTCTGGAGTCATTTAAGCCTAAAGAATAGTGAAAAGAAGGTGATGCACCAGTAACATTGCTTTTCTGCTATAGTCTGCCCCCAAACACCTTGACTAAGCTTTTTTTTTGTGAAAAGAAAATAGTGATTATCTAAGGGAAATTTCAGCACTGCACCACTAATGTTTTCCTTTTTTCTTTTTCTTTTTTTTTCATTTTCTTTTAGCCTGGGATTTTATGTGAAAGAACATACCACAACAATATACATCTCTCAAAGACTGCATGCTATTGTTCAAATGCAGATCAAGTATCTAATTTTAATTGTTCATACTAGCTAAGATCCCAATAAATAAAGAAAATTTAGATGAAACCATTAAAATGGGAATCACATATTATAAAATATAGTTCATTTTCTGACTACACACACAAAGAATCAGTCATTTAATTCAACTGGATGGTGTGTTGGGTTTGCATGGCAAGGTTTTTGTAGCAGGGAGACTGCAGGGGTGGCTTCTGTGAGAAGCTGCTAGAAGCTTCCCTATGTCCGATAGAGCCAATGCCAGCCTGCTCCAAGATGGACCCGTTGCTGGCCAAGGCTGAGCCCATCAGCGATGATAGTAGCGCCCCTGTGATAACATATTTAAGAAGGGGGAAAAAAAGCTGCTCAACTGCAGCCAGGAGAGAGGAGTGAGAATATGAGAGAGAAAAAACTATGCAGACACCAAGGTCAGTGAAGAAGGAGGGGGAGGAGGAGGTGCTCCAGGCGCCAGAGCAGAGATTCCCCTGCAGCCTGTGGTGAAGACCGTGGTGAGGCAGGCTGTCCCCCTGCAGCCCATGGAGGTTAACAGTGGAGCAGATATCCATCTGCAGCCCATGGAGGACCCCACGCCGGAGCAGGTGGATGCCCGAAGGAGACTGTGACCCTGTGGGAAGCCTGCGCTGGAGTAGGCTCCTGGCAGGACCTGTGGACCCATGGAGAGAGGAGCCCATGCTGCAGCAGTCTGTTCCTGAAGGACTGCACCCTGTGGAAAGGACCCATGCTGGGGCAGTTCTTGAAGAACTGCAGCCTGTGGGAAGGACCCACGTTGGAGAGGTTTGTGGAGGATTGTCTCCCGTGGGAGGGACTGCACATTGGAGCAAGGGAAGAACGTGAGAAGGAAGGAGCAGCAGAGGTCCTCCCCCTGAGGAGGAAGAAGCAGCAGAAACATCGTGTGATGAACTAACCACAACCCCCATTCCCCGTCTCCCCGCACCACTCACGGGGAGAAGGTAGAGAATTCAGGAGTGAAGTTAAGCCTGGGAAGAAGGGAGGGGTGGGGGGAAGGTGGTTTTAACATTTATTGTTTATTTCTCATTATCCTACTCTGATTTTGATTGGTAATAAAATTAAGCTAATTCCCCAAGTCAAGTCTAAGCAGAAGTTAATTCACCTGCTTTCTGTATGGAGTTTCACAGTCTAATACTGAGAAATCCTAAGTGGTTGGCATAGGAGAGTTAAGTGTCTCTGGGTACTTGCTGCAAACAGCCTCATGCTTCTGGAATAATGTTCTTAGGTCAAGTCAGACTATTTGGTCTCTCACCGCTTTCTGGAGCACTTCTGACTCCCTCCATATTTCCAGCTTGATACCTCTCTCAGGAATTTACTGTATTTCCTTAAGCACAAGGATTTTGTATGGTTGTTGAGCAGCTCCTCACACTTATTAATAACTTTGAGACAGAAGGGAACTAAAAAGAGAAGGGGACAGCAACATTTTGGCCAGAGGTCATTCCCTTCTTTATCTGATTTTAAGGAGACAGTGACTGTAGTTCTGTGAATAACTCAGTGTACTCTTTACTTAAAGAAGTGGAAATTCTCATGAAGTAGGACTGGATGAAGGAGGAGGAATAAGCTGTGATGAAGGAGAACCTCACCTGATGCTTTTCCACTGGTCTGGTTTCCAAAGATTGCCCGTTTTCAGGAGCCTGGACACAGCCAACCCCACCTTGCCAGATATTCTTGTTGCCTGTTAGGCATTCCCAGTGGCCATTTCACCCACTCCTATGCAGGGCATATCAGTCTCACATTACAGTCCCTCCTTCCCATGTTCCTAATCAAATGGCTCTGTTGGCCAGCAGCCCGCCATGTTACTCAGCGTGGTTGCTGGTTTCATCACTTCTCCCCTGGAAGTCTGATTTAATTTATGATTATCCAAACCTGTCTTCTCCCTTCCAGAGGAAAAAAAGAGAGAACCAAGAATTTTGGAATATACTTCATGTGCTAGACAAGGGATGGAAGGAATTTCACAGCAGATGGACTTGTGCACTTATTTCCTCATTAACCATCTAAAATTGAAAATTTGGTCTACTACCTATTCCGTAATCTTACAAATACAATATACTGAAAAAAAAAAAAAAAAAGAAAAAAAAGAAAAAAAAGCAATAATAGAACTGCTTTTAAAGGCTCTTCAAATTATTTAGTACTTATCACTGAAAAAAATAAAAAGAACAGGAAAACACACACAGGTACTGTGAACACTGTCATTACTGTAGTACTCATCCAAAGAATAATCTCACTGTGAATAATACTTATGTTATACCCCTGAAACTCCTTTTGGTAGGAATAAATTTTTGTGCTTGAGATAGTAATTTCTATCTTTCTTAAACAGCTGAGAAAGGACCAAGAAATGATCAAGAGATTTGACATAAAATAACAAGATTACCCTTAATCTTTCAAAAAACTGTCTAGTTATACCTCAATATTTCTGTTAAGCAGTTGTAAGAAAAGTTGAAAAATGTGCTTCTGTGAAAGGGACTTTTCTTTAGAGAAATTCATATAGTAAGAAAACAGTAAATTCCATCAAGTAGAATAAAGATGAGAGATAAATATAAAAGATAAGAGTCAATGAAAATAAGAAATTTAGTTTGAATTAGTGATCTAGATAACTTTCATAACCTGAGAGAGAGAAATACTCTCACAGGTCATGATTCCTTCCATTAATTTCCTTTATGATGAACTGTCATCTGCAAGTGTCCATGACGAGGTTTAGTTAGTTCTCTAATTTTAGATGTCTTAAGTTAGCTATGATAGCTCTCACCCCAAACCAAAGAGATGCCTGCATGATCACCTCTTCTGAATGCTGTCCCTGGGAATGATATCTAACCTACACAGACTGTTAGTCTTTAATATATCAAGTGTTATTCTTTAGAATAGTTTAAATACATATTATCGAAATTCCCTGTAAAAGAGACACTAGCAAAGTAAACTTTAGTACAAACAGCTGCAAATTTACCCAGCTGCACCAGAACTAAGTTTTTCCATGGGTGTTTTTCTCTTGGTGACAATAACACATGGACATTATAGTATATGTTTGATGGTACTACTTTGGACCCCTTAGTTGACCTATCTCAAAAAATTGCACTGTTATTTAGCAGCAAATCTTTTGGTAAAATCAGAGATTCAAGACAAGTTTTCATCTCTTGAGAAAATATATAGCACACAGAACACAGAGATTAGAGGATATAAATTTGTTTCTGTCTGTTGACATCTCTTTTTAAAGCCTTCTAAATTAAGATAAACTAACCAGAGGCATCTAAAACACCATGAAATGTCTTCTTGAATAGCAGGAAAAAAATGAAGTTATGGACTTAGAATAAAAAAAAAAAATGTGGTAAATAAGTAGTAGATGCGTTTGACATTGCTGTGAGTGTGAATTTATTCCCTCTCACATAAAGATCAAATCTAGGAAACATCCTGGGAGAGGAACAGAGATTTGTGTAATAGTTTTATGATCATAATGTGTCTAGAAAGGAAGATTAACTGAAATGTTGACAAAATGCTGGATCCAAATGAATTCTTTCCAAACATTTATTAGGTATGAAAGAACAGGAGACATGGACAAGTCATTTCCCAAGGTTTTTGATCACTCACTGAGAAGCTAAGAACTAATACAGGGGATGCATGATTGTTACAACATCGTTACAACAATGTTACAAAAATGAAAAATATAAAGAGACATGGAAACCTCAGTACCATACTGTAGGATATATCATAAACATAGAGATACATTCACTCCTCAGAGGTGAACCTCCACTCACAATGCAGATGTCTGTCATGGGTTTCTCAGCAGCAGAATCCAATCTTGAAGCTGAAAGAGGAATTGAAACTCAAAAAAATAACAGAAAAGTCTATTACACACAATTGTCTGTTATTGACTGATTTAGAAAACAATAAAAATTAGACAGGTTTTTATCAGGATTGTAAAACTATTTATTTTGCGACAAAAAAAGGAGGTTGATTTATGTAATTGCAAATCTTACTTACAGGAAACTATAAGAATATGCTGAATATCCAAGATAAAAAGAGAACGGTGAGAGAATGTACCAAAAAAGACAGAGGCTTATATGAAAGTTTAGAACTGTATGAAGGTTTTTTGAGTTTATATTGAATATAAATATCAGAAACGTGGGTGAGCACATAGTGGGCAGAGAAGTAGAATGTTGTGAGAACTACTGAATTCTTCTCTCAGCTTTAAGTCTGGTTTGTTTTGTGAACTTTGCTGAAATATGTAACCTTCCCAAATCTCTCTTTTCCATTCTGTAAGAACAGACTACCTGATCCTCATGAGTATTGAGAGGCTTAGTTTAATTTTGTCAAATCCTTTTAAGTCCTCGGATGAAAAACATTACATTACATGTGAATACTACCAATTTTTTTTTTTTTTTTTTTTTTTCTTTTATGACTATTAACAATGGTTGTTTTTTTTTCTTAGGTTCAGCTTCTGGAGTCATAGGATTATTTGAAAATATCAGTTTTCATTAAAAAAAATATTGTTTCTAGGGAGAAAATACATCAGAAATAATTGTTATAGTTCACTGGAAAGGTAACTATCTTCTGGTTTTGTTTTGTTTTCCTATTGGTCCACAAATAATTCAACATTGTACACACCTTGGAGTGCTTCTAAAGGAGGAAAGTTTGTGAGCAGTGCTTAGAGCTTTCGCCTTGGATGTAGGAGCTACTGTTATGAGTCTGGTGCTCTTGTCTCCTCAGCATGAGCAGTTTTATAAGATGAGCAGTGTTTGGGGTTTCTTTGTTTGTTTCTTTTTGTTTTGTTTTTAATTGTTGGTGATGGTTTTTTTATGAGTTATACTTTAGAATAGAAGAATAAGGTTTGTTTCCTCAAAGAGAGTATTTGAGATGCTATATGTTGAGTGCTAGAAGCAGTTGCCAGGAGCTGAGAAGCCATAGATTCAATGATGGGAGAAATCCTAGTTACACCTTTGCAGTCAGTGTTCTCTGTTCATTAGCTCTAAGCAGCAGTAAGCAGATTCTTTTACATGCCTTTCTGTAGTGCTTACCTCTCTCCATGCATTTTGCATCGAGTTTTGGGTATTTTCTCTAAGCTATGGATATTCTCTTGGGAAACAGGTGCTGAGAAAGTGCTTATTATAATATCTGAATTAGAGACACGAAGACACATACCTGATTTCATTTGAAATTTCCCATATAGTCTCCATTGATTCAAGAATGATGAAGAGGGTAGGGGAATTACCATTACTGCAAATATTAAGAGCTAGATTCATCCTTTAACACACATATCCCATTGGCTTCAGAGCAAGTTGCCTGTGCATTTCAGTGGTCAAGAATTTGCCTGAGGAACAGAAAAGCCTTTTTAGCATAATCTGAAGGCATATTAGGTAGAAATAGTATAAGTACTTGGATGAAACTGAGTGCAGCAAAATGCTGGATGAATATCAGCAGAAATAGCTCTGTTAAGTCATAAGAAGAACTGAAAAGGGTCATGTAAAAGTAGACTGGACAAATTATTCAGATACAGTATGGGCAAAAAAGCAGTGCTAGGATAAAAATAGATCAGATGACCTAATCTCTGCCTTTGATCACTAATGTCTGTGATTCTTATAGTCAAGGATAATATAAACCAAAATCAACAAAGAAAAGCTAGCATGTACAAATGGAGTATAACAAAAACATTTAAGCTTCCATATATACTTTAAGCTTTGCCAGTTTTAATGCTAGAATAGAACCAATAAAAATCAGAGAGCAACTGTCTCAATTTTTCCCAGCAAGACGATTATAATTTTCCATTACACTCTTCAATCAGATCTATTGTAAACCGCAAAGAAATGATGAGATTTAATTTTGGCTAAATCAGAAAAGTGCTAAGTAAGGATCCATAGGAGAGAAGCAAAATACATTTGGGAAAGCTCTAATATCTAATACAGGAACACAGGTTCTTTTTCTTTTTTTTTTTTTTTTTTACCAAGCCAGAGAAGGACAAAAGCTCTGAGTGAATGGGAATAGAGAAAGTGAATTAGAAATGCTGTAAAGGAAAAAAAAAAAGATACTGAAAGCACACAGGAAATGTCAGTCAGAACTTTTAGCAAGAAGGGAAGCAAAATACCTAATCTAACACAAAAGATGAGGATAGATAAAGAGGGTAAGTATTAGAGAGGTGGTTGGCTACAACAGACTTTATTACACCTTAAGAAAAAAAGAAATGACATTAAGTTTTGCAGTAGCTATCATTAGATAATAGAGTGCTGCCTGGTTTTTATTCCCTCAAGCTGCAGTGCTGTAACCTGACTAGATAGCACCATCATATAGCAAGGGAGTCTTGAAAGTCATACATGAAAGTCATACTTACCAAGTCAGAAATGTTAAATGAACAGAGAGGAAAAGAAAAATCATCGTCATTGCAGTTCAGGTCATAAACCGCAATGAATTCATCCCCTTCCACCACAAGAAAACCAGTGAAGGATCAGGATCTTGCGTATAAACTGTGCCATGTAAAAATGTATATGCACACATATAATACAAAAGGTATGGTTGCATAGATCATATAAGAAGAATGGTCTTTCAGGTTCAGAAAGAATACAGTTCACTTCCGCTGGGTAATCAATGGGTCACTTCCATGACATAAACCCTATAGATCCATGAGTACTGTAGAAATATCTGTTAAACAAATTTAAGCAAATATATTCATCAAAACTACATGTCAATTGGCCAAAGCTGTACAGAGAGTATAAAAGTATAATCAATGCAGATAAAATAAGAAGTCCTGTGGATTCAACATATAAAAATTAACTTCACTTTTAGAATCTTAACATCATGTGTTTTATCCCCTGTGATTTACCTATGAAGCTTTAAGATCTGTATTGCTTTAGAACTTCTGCATTTATTTTGTTTAAATCATTATCTTCCTTTTATAATGGAGAAAGAAACATGAAGTTGCTTGAATTGCCTGTTTACTTGAATTTAGAATTTCACAATGGCTCCCTAGAGTTATCAAATGACTGAAATAATTCCTTTCAACTATATTGGGTTTCTTTGGCTTAAAATGGTATTAAGTATTCTCATGCTTTTTGGGGGAAAGGGGAGCTCTATTTTTCACAACAGAAAAATTTGCAGGTTTTGTACACAATTAAAGGCTAGGATTACCAGATTATTTAGAAAACAGCAAAACCACAATAAGTAAAATGGAAAGATTCTATTGCAAGGGCACCTTGATCAAAATTCTTGCTTCCTTTCCCAGAATTATTTACTTTCTGGATGGTGAGAAATTCTTCATGCCAAAGGTTTTATTTCCCTAGACTCTGTTGTATTCCAAAGAAGTAATTAATTTATGGAATAGCTATGGTTGCATTTTGTTTTCATCCTTGCTATCACATAAAAGCTTTTTAATGAAACAAGTGATTTCTAGAGAGCCCTTTAACTCACAAGACAAAAGCAGGTAGCCGACAATAGAAAAGTTCAAGTTGCGAGATGTTTGTTTTCAACAGAGACCACTGGAGGTTACTAAGTTTACCAAGGCAAGAAATGATTTCTGAATCTCTTAATTCTAGATGAGAACATCTCTTTTCATAAAATTAGGGATGGCTTAACAGTTATTGTAATTGGCATTTTATTATTGTTTGAAGAAGTCCTCTTTTTTTTCCCTCCTCTCCATTCATTCAGTTTAGTGTTGTCATAGGAGCATCTGATCCGGCATTCAACACAAGCAGTGGAGTCAGAATGAACATCTAAGAAAAAGAGAGTTGTTCTTAAAGCAGAAAACAGAAACTTTCTCCCTAGGGTAGATCCACTTCTGAAGGTTCCTTCTTTTCTTCTTCCCTCCATCTCCTGCTCATTCATGAGGAATGCCAAATAAACCATTATGGTATTAAATTCAGATAATTTCTGCCAGGAGAGATGTGAAGCCTAAGTTCAACAATTGTTTTTATTATATTTTTTTCATCTTTTTTTCACCAAATTGATGACTAGTTTATCCATTCAAAATTCAAAATAATAAAAATTACACTGTAGTTCAGCCAGAGGGAATAGGCTTACTGCAGCAATTATTGAGCTGAATTTTATGGTTAGGAGGACAGATTACATCATGATGACAGTCCCTTCTGACCATAGAACTAAGATTTAATTGCAGATAGTATCATAGATATTCCTCAGGCTGTGCTGAAGCTATTGGTCTCTGTCTTTCCATGACACAATGCAATCAGTATCTATGTTTAAGTTTCTTTTGTTTCTTCTTGTTTCCCTAAGGATTCTATGTCTGCAGCACTCTACTCACATTTAATGTTTATACATTCTTCTCTGCTTGGATACCTGGTATCCCTTTTAGGATAATGGATCTCTTGCAATCAACTCACATCAGACCACCCAGACAGCTCCTTCTCCTCAAATCTGCATCCTCCCAATTGTCTATTACCAGTTTGATTAGAGCCCTCCACTTTGTGTTTCATGGGATGAACTATCATACTTCCAGATTATTTTTAACAATCATTCAGATTACATTTTCTTACCTTTACATTTTACTAAAGAAGTATGCTTAAATAATAATTACTTGTGTATTTAGAGCTAATTTATCTTTTAATTTGCTAATTTATTCCTAAGTTATCTTGAGAAAGCAATAGTATATACAAGATTGTTTCTTACTTTATATGTGCCTTGTAATAGGCAAAGATTTGAGCATGCCTAATGAAAACCACCTGAAGTGAGCTATAATTTATATTGCTGAGATTTACAGTCAAATATTCCATTTTCACAAGAATTTGAATTTGCAGTTCTAATGTATTTACAAGGTACATATGTGTGCCAAAAGATTTTCATGTGATTCTATTCTTACAGACTTACCTTAATCTCTGTGATTGCATGACAGAGGAATTTCTGAAAATATTTTTGAAGCTTAACTTACATGGTTTACAATCTCCAGATTTTAACTTTTTTGCTAATGGACTAATCCATTCAAAGTCTCCAATTATAGCACTTGGTCTAGATTCACTTGAAAAGATCACCAAACTGGTGATATAAGGTCTTTTCTTCACAGCGTTTAAAAGTGTGCAGATGAATGAAAAGCAATTCCAAAGTGTAGACATCACTTATCTACAGACTGTACCTCTTTCCCCCCCCAAATATGTATAAATAAGGAATAAACGGCTATTGGATTAATGCCAGTGGCAGCATAAGTGAATGTGGATTCATGATTAGTTCTGCAGTGACAAAAACTGTTGAGTTGACAAATGTGTTACCTAACTGAGATTGCTTTATTATTAAGTACATTATTTGTTATATTGTAATTCAATTGCTCCCGGATCTTCAGCAGGCCCCATTCTGTTAAATCCTGACCTGATTTAGAGAGGCATTTAAGTTAAAAGTAGAGTTGAGAGCTGAATTTTTCATTTCAAAAGAGATTTAGGGTAATATTCTGTTGTTCTTCACTGTGAGAAAAGCAAACAACCAATTCAGAAATGTTCAGTGTGTTAAAATGCTTAGCTATTCCCTCTAACTTTAAATTTCAATTTCTCAGGGGAAAAAAAAAAAACCAAAAGCAAAATGTTTTGTTCTAGACCTGCCTTCTGGAAATATCACAACTGTTTATTCTGTGCTTATCCTAAAAAAAAGAAAAATTACTTTTAGAGGAACATAAAGGGTTTTTTATTGGTTTGGGTTTTTGTCCATCTGTGTTTATAGAGGGAAAAAGCCACTAGATTTGTTGTTGTAGGTGGAGAAATAATTTTCCTAAAATATGTGAAAATGGGAAAACATTTATTGTGCATTTAACTGTATGAAGTGTGTAGTAAATGTTGTTGGAAAAAATATGATATTTTCAATGTAATATACCATGCACACTGATTGCTCAGAAAGAAAATTGGATAGGAATTAGCTTATAAAAGTAATCAGAAGTTAAAGTACAAAAATCCATGGAATTATAGGATTACAAAGAAATAGAAACATGAAAACAAAAATAAAATAGTATGTGACAAAGATGAGAGAGATTGACAAAGACAACCTTATCATACTGCTAGAAGCTGCAAAAAATTTTTGAGGTAGATATTTTCTATGTGAAATATACAGCAAAGTCTTTTGGGACATCATAATAAAATAGAATAAGCAGTCTTGAAAAGGTTTGTGACTCCATGGGCATATTTTCAGCAAGTGGAGAAATTCCATAGATCATTAATCAGTCATTAATGGAATAGACTGAAATATCTTCATTTTAACAGATGCCAGAATAGATGAGGGAAGAAGTCTTCTCTGATGACTCAGCTAAGTGTCATTGCCTTGATCCTTCTGAGTACATCTTATATCCTTCAAGGCTTATTAACTGCCTCATCATGAGCTGAAATGGTTTCTAATACTATAGCATGATTTGTGCTGCCTGAAACACAACTCTAAATTGTGATGTCCATTGAAATGTGCATTAAAATGGAACTAGAACTCAATGAACCCCCTGAGAGTCTTTCTGTTGGTTTCTGCATGCTTCAGACTGGATACGTGCTTACCTCTGCATATGAACGGAGAATATGCTCTTACAATAGCATCATTATCATAAAGGAAGAATGGCCCAGAAGTTAGAGAGTAAGCCTAGGTTTCAATTGCCACAACTTCTACTCTTTATTTTTCCATTACCTTTCAGTGTTACTCAGGCTTTTTTCTAGCAAAGGAGATGGTGACCCATCTCAGCACACCGTCACTACTGCTTCTGGAGCTCCATAGCTGCTTCAGAGGTGCACTAACTTTTCCTGGTGGCAAAGTTAACATGGTCTGTGTATTTATGTCTGCACTATCTGAGGTTAAAACCCAACTGGAAGAGGAAATGCCTGAATCATTTACATTGCCTGAGAAGTACTGGACATCTTTTCAAATGAAAAGGGCCAAGGAGCCTGTTACACAGAGTCCTGATGATACAACCAGTAGTGCATTTGTCGAGCAATTAGAATACAACCGTTGCCTGTTAACATAACCGAAATGAGACAGCTTCTGTGATACGAAGAATGTACCTGCGTGTCACATGACTCCAATGGACATACACATTGATATCCTCTGGACTGATGTGTGTGTAGATGAAGGGGTAGGTACATTTGAATAACATAACAGATGCACTTCCAAATTGCCTTTGTGGATGTACTTTGTGTCAAGGAAAGAGGCAGGTATTGGAGCTCGCTCTTTTTTCTCGTGCTGCCTTTTGGTTCAAGCATGTGGATAACTGTCCAGTTTGGTGGCTTTTCTGGCTGCAGCTCCCTTAAGCCCCTAACTCTACCTGTGCATTTAATAGGCAACCACAGTATTCCTAACACTGTGGCTGGACAGGGTCCAGACATCTCAGTCTCATACCAGTAATGTAACGGTTTTAGTAATTTCTTACTTTAAAGGCATTCACTTAGGCAATATTTGTTAATGTGAGGTAGTGAAATGGAAACTATATTTAGTACATCTGGCAAATATACTTTTCTTCTTAAAGTTTAAATGTTGGCTTCCAAGCGCTAACGAAAAAAAAACCAAAACAAGTGTTCAAATGAGCCTGTCAGAGACATAAGTATAAATTCTGTTACCACTAATTAATTTTAGTGCACGCTACCTACACAGAGCTCTGAATATTAACCTCCAAGAGGCTCAGTTTACATTTATTGCTTGTGAAAAATCAAGCAGATACATAGAAAAAAATAACTTCACTGTTCCATTGCAACCTGTCAATCAAGTCAAAGCTTGATAGTGACACATAAACCCACCTAACAAGAAAAATCAAAAAGATTTTATATGTATAACATATAAGCAAGTCACTAAGGACTTACTGGAGTCTCTCTACAGTACCTAATTTGAGCTGTTTAAGCTGCTCTTGCTCGATACATCCTTATCACAACTATCATTTTTAATGCAATGAAGAAATCCAGTTTCAATCTATTTGACAGGAAAATAGATTTATTATAACAGAGTAGTTGAAGACCAAACGCTTCAAATATAGTTCAGAACGAAGTTTGCATTTTAGCTGATTTGTCAATAATTGTAAAATTACTGATTAGTATAAGATGTGAGCTGGATCTCCTTGTTGCCCGAGTACCTAGTATTAAAAAAAAAAAAAAAAAAAAAAAAAAAAGGTACAGTTTCTTTCATATCCATCATCCTTTTGACAGCCTAGCTGGAGATTAATGAAAGGTTCACAAAGGAATAGCTCTTTGTGATTACAAGCAGCAAAACACAGAACAGCAGTTATGGAATAGATCAACTAGCTTGTGTAATGGTAACCATGTTCCACAAGATCTTCTTTGCTGGTGACTTAAAGACCCACAGCAGTTTATAAAACAGTAGACTACATGATTTATTTGGCATTGTTGGTTTTGGTATTGGTTTTTAACACTATAATATTATGCCATGCTCTCATTTCCTTCCAAATCACTGGGTTCTTTTCATTCATTTCAATAGGATTTAAATGGTTCCTTTAATAAAGGAAGTGACTAATGTGATCACCTTTGTGGTCACTCATTTTAATTCCTCCTCACCTTGTAGTGATAAATGCTTTCATCATTAAATTGACCAGAATGCCAGAAGCAACATCTATAATATACCAGTATGACATGAGAAACCAGCCAAAGAAGATTTCTCAAGGATTCCTGCAACTGCTGAAGTTTTGTCTTCTCCCTCCTTTCCCTGTCTGTCCCCCAGTCTTCACCCAGTCAATGCTCCTCACCTCCCCATACATATAAACTCATGTCACCCCTTAGGAGAGGGTTAGGTTCACCTCAGCAGTGAGCTGGGGTGACACAGACCTGCAAATCAAGAAATTAGTCTTGTTTGTGAGTCCAGCTTTCAGAGGCACTCTGATCTCAGACTTGTTTGCTGTGTGGGAGACAAACACAGTCTTTATTTTCAGTTTCGGTGTTTTTTGCTCAGCCTGCTGGGTGCAGTGAAACCCGGTCTGAAGCTCCTAACTTTCCACAGACAATATGTAGAGAAGGGAGATGTCAGAATTTCAGTTCCCGGAGCTATTCCAAAGCTCTGCTGTTGTCTTCCTCTTTATTTCCTGAATTCAAAAGGGTAATGAACCATCCTTAAAAGCATGCTTGTCCAGCTTCCACTACTGGTGCCAGATCAAAGTTTCAAAGTTTCTAGTGGGAGATATTCTCTCCTTTTGCTTTTCCTGTTTCATTGCTTTTTTTTTTCTCTTTTTCCTTTTTTTATTCTTCAGCTGCTTAATATAATCTTAGAAGACTTCCTGACAACCTCTCACCATACTTTTACTACTACTTTTTTTTGTAGCATTTCAACAGACTTCCTTTTCCAATTCCTAACACTGTCTTACATCAGAGAATCTCAGTGGAAGAGTTTTTTCATCAAATATTTTATAATATGCAAGTCCACGAACACAAAGCTATCCATTATTTCATTTTGAGCTCCATTTTGCTGAGAAAAATATTGAAACCTTTGCTTCTGAATCCTTTTGTTTAAATTGCTTCTTTTAAAATACCTGCAATTTTCTTAGAACTTTTAAAGATTATAGAACCCCCAACTATAAAATAATCCCATTATAAAATGTATTATTCCATTTACAGAATTTATGATCTTTCTATACTGTTCTTTGTCAAGACAAAACAAAATAATACATCTCAATTATCAAATAACAAAGCTCCCTCTTCCACTTCCCATGAAAGCTTTTTTCCTAAACACATCAACAATTCACGCTTTGTATTTTCCACTTACCTTGTCATACATTCATTCATTCATTCCTTTGGTCCCTCCCTCCCAGCACCACAAGACCTTCTGTATGTATACAAGTGAATATTGTGGTTTGCCAGCTGATTCACTCCCTAGGTGTCACTGAAGCATTGACTAGAAAGTCTAAACATCCAGCACACATCTAGACCTCTAAACGTAATAGGTGTCTTAATATCAAACTGGATCTCACCCCAGGGGCTTGTGCATACGTGTTTAATGCTGTTTGAGCTGCCATTTGGGCACTTAGTACAGACACCCTCCAAGGGTAGCAAATATGACACAGGAATCATATAGGACTGCTTCCACCTGGAGCAGCAGCTGGAGGCCATGCAGTAGACTCAGAGCACATTGAAGGTCACAGGGCACCTACGTGCAGGGAGCTGAGTCAAGTCCCTTGTCAATACCATCACTTGGGTCAGTTCAGTTGCCTAAACTTGTGCCTCTGGCTATTTAAAAGGGCCTAAGGTATGTCACCTGGCTTTCATCTGTCAGCGCAGAAAAGTGCAGATGTCCATAGGTATTCAGTCTTCTTATCCTCATAGCTGAGAAGCAGCCCATTACTCTGGCATGTGGCAAAGCAAAGAAATAGAAGAGTTCACAGGTGCAACCATACCTTCAAAAATGGACTCACCCGAGGTAGCACTGCAGATGCATTTTGCTTTTACTGTGAATGTTGACTAAATTACATAAAAATAAAAAAATCTTCCTGAAGGATTGGAGTAGCCTTCAACTTCTTTACTTAAAGAGTCTGATAACAATACAATATTGATCATGAGAACTCAGAGCCCCACTGTTGTGGTTATTACCTGAAACTTTTTTGTTCAGGACTGGTACAGACTGCATCCTTTCTACTATTGTATAGATTGGGTAGTCCAAGACACTGACTGCATGTGTTTAGCAATTATTCACTATCCAGCAATGCTTTGCAATCTCTCAGTCTTTACACTGTATGAAACCATTGGGTCATTTTCAGATCCCCATGTGTGCTATTAATTTATGTTTGCTGTAAAATGATCTGAACTTATATCCAGGGGAGATAAGTAAAACTGAAAAGCATTACCCTGCACAGAAGGGAGTGAGGTACTTTTTGGATGGCATAGATGTTTCCATAATAATTCATTAACTTCTGCAAAGAAGGTTTTCAGCTGTGGAGGGAATACACATTCTGTCTCCTGTGGCCCTGATTTCATCTGTGTACACACAAATATCTACTGCCTGCATGCATGTGTGTGTACTTACATATTCATGTTTCTGAGCATATATACAAACATATATTTGGATGTTTAAAAAACAGCAAATAACTATGGATATAAATACATACACAGGGAATTTAGTATTTGATCATTAAATACTTAAAGCTTTAACAAACACCATTAGCAACTGCCTGAGATTTCAGTTTTTATCTCAATGAGTAAAATTATGTTTTTCACACAGTTAAGGAGAAAAGATTTAAATTGTGTACCCCAATATTTCAGATGCCATGACATAAAGGAAAAAAAAAAAAAAAGGCCAAAATGTCTTCTTTAAAAAGTTAACATAATGTAATCTAATGCTGTGACTGACTGAGGAAAGGGGAAATAGATGACTAATGATTTTTAAGTCTTGGAATTAATAATACTGACAGTCACTGGAGAGGAAATATCATCATTAACTGCATGGCCAAATTGCAGCAAAACTGTGATACAACCTAGTATTAATAATAGACTGAATTTTATTTCCCAGACCAATTGGTATGAGAAGAGGTAATAACGCAAAAAGCAAATACTGACGCCACGATTCGATGATGGGCGTCAAATTCCAAGGGACAGTGAGTAAACCAGTTTTTGCAGAAATAGACACATGAGCCAAATCAGAGCCAAACTTATATTGTGCTTACATTTCTAGTGGGTTATCCTTGGCTACCAGCCAGACTCCCACCCAGCTGCTCATTGACTCCCCCTCCCTCTTTGGCAGGACAGCAGGGAATAAATAGGAAGAAGAGAAATGAGAAAGTTCATGGGTCGAGATAAAGACAGTTTGTTTACCAATTACTGCCGTGGGCAAAGCAGACTCAATTTAGGAAAAATTAATATATTGCTAATGAAAATAAATATTTAATTATTGATTCAGGTAACAGGAAACAAAAACGGGGAAGTTGTGGCCATTAGACAGTGGTTTCTCTCTGCAGCCACTTCCTCATCACACTTTTCCTCTGCTCTGGTGTGGGCTCTCCATAGGCTGCAGTGTATATCTCCTCTGGTGTGGGTCTTTCCAAAGGGCTGCAGAGAATACTTTCTCCTCCATGGAGCACCTACTACTCCTTCTCCTCTGACCTTGGCCTTGGTGTTGCCTCTGTTGTTTCTCTTTTTGTTTTCTCCTGCTGTGCCTGTGCAGAGCATTTGCCCTCAGAGAGCAGCCCCCACTGCAGCCCCCCCCGACAGCACCTCAACAGCTACAATCAATACAGATATTTAAAAAATTGTTCTTAATTAGATACCTCCTATCAGTAATAAATTGTTGACAGGCCTTCCTTTTACCATGGCCTCTATATTCTGCATTTTTAGTTTATGACATTCGCT
Organism: Fulmarus glacialis; assembly: GCF_000690835.1. Lineage (NCBI taxonomy): Eukaryota > Metazoa > Chordata > Aves > Procellariiformes > Procellariidae > Fulmarus > Fulmarus glacialis. The sequence goes on from NW_009217743.1 coordinate 45,950, forward strand.
AACTGCAACTTTTCTCAGACACTATGAACTCACTGCAATATTTATATGCTCATGCTAAAATAACCAATATCACTGTCTTTTAGTAATTGATAATTTACAGTGACAACAGAAATTTTGAGGATGAATAGACAGATACAGAAGAAAAAAATATCTGTTAGAGGAACTGAAACACACTATATGACCTCTGTAAGACATTTGCTCTGGAGAAAATACAGCAGTAGCACTATTGCACCAGTCTAAAGCTGAGAACGTTTTTTATTGTGTGATGAGGAAGTGGCAACAGAGAGAAACTACTGTCTACTGGCCACAACCTCCTCATTTTTGTTTCCCGTTAGCCTGAATCAATAATTAACTAATTTTTTTTTTTTTTTTTTTAATCTAGTTTAAAGAGTTTACCCTATTCTGTTCAGCATCCCATGGTGCATTAACACTGCCACTAGCATAAATGGGTACTAGCATAATATTTTAATGTTGTAGTGGAATATTTCTGTTGAAAATTATGATTAGTACCTATTAAAGAGATCAAAGAGAACTATCAAGTGCAAAGAATTCCAGTGGGTCCCCCCACACAAGCCGTCACTGCAGGAGCACAGCTCAGTACACATCATTCATTGGTTAGTGGCTTGCTTTATCATTTGTGAAATAGAGTCTTCAGCAAATCAGGAAAACAAAATTTATTATTAGCTGCTTTTGTGGTCCACCCATAATTATGGTATGTGAATATGGAATGATCTATAGGAATAATTTTTTTAAAGAAAACATTGAAGAATATTACTAAGGGTTATAATAATTAATCACAACTGCAGATGTTACATCTAAACTTTCCGGTTTTGTCCCTTTTCATTTGCAAATGCCATCCCACTCAGGATTCAGTGCTGTAATATGGTACTTCTCTTAACCATAAAAAATTACATGAAAATCGTAGGTGAAAAAAATGTCAGTATGTGGTTATTCTTTCTAGAAGATGTTTTCATAAGTGCATAAGTTTGACTTAAATAATTTTAATATAAAATGAAAGGGCACAGCTCTGGAGAATATCATGCAGTCATCATAATAAAACATCTTAATAACTAGTGGATTTTGGTTTACCAACTAAATGCAAAATATTAGCACAGAAGCTATTGATACCTGTTTGCACATTCTAATTATTTGGATTATAGAGACCCATGTTCATGGGGGCCTCATGTGTGTTGTAGAAGCTGTTCCATTCTGCATAAATTATAGTATAACTTGCTTTAGTTAGAAGCGGATTAGGCTCACCTGCCTAATGGTGACAATAACTGGTATAAAGGCAACTAACTTACACTAACTTCCAAATAACTTTACTTCTAAACTTGGCCTTGATGTCTTCTCACTATCACTGATAAATACTCTAAAAAGTCGGGGTTTTTTGGAAATAAAAGTTTCTCAGTAAATTGGTACAGACGGCTCTATCAGAACCTAATTATGACTCTGGAGCCAGAAAATAGATTGCATTTCCCATACATTATTAATGCTCTTCAAGTCTTCATTTGTCATGTTCAAGGTTATGTAGAAATGACATTCAAGGAACCTAAACTCCTTGCTAAACTCATTTTGACAATCCAAGTCCTTTATAACACCATCTTCTTAAGCTCTTGGATAATATTAAAAATATTACACCATTCTCATGGGATTGTACAGAAACCATAAGGTTCTAAGGAATTTATTGATGTTGAAAATTAAGTTCAGTACCATAAGAAACAATTTCATTAACAGGCTTTCACTTCTATAATAGTTAAGCAATCGTGTATATAAAGAAAGAATTAATTTTGTAGGACCAGCTGATGTGTATTACATGCACATGTAAGCAGTTAGGCACATTAAGACCTGTAACTAATACAGAGGTACATGACTAGAAGGTGATACAAAATATTAGTAAATGCACATTGATTCTGAGCATTTTTAATAGAAGAAATCACAGTTCAAGTGATAAAATATTTGTGTGGTTTTTACTGCTAGAAGTATAGGGAACATTTTGTAAAAACCTAAAATCAGATTGTACCCACTTACTTATTCTCAGTACTCCTAGAGAAGTAAGACAAGCTTTGTATGAGTAAAATAAGTCTTCGGCTTTCAGTATCTTGTTGTTTATTCTAACACTCCAAAAAAAAACTTTGAATAAAAAAGTCAAATGAGATGATGTGAAATCGTCATACTATCCAGCTTCCACTTAGTCTGGTGATGCATCAAACAATATTGCAGAAGTCTGTGAGGTTTCAGGCTTTTTATTGTATCTTGGTACTTCAGTACAGAAAGGTACTCTGCTTTATTTCAGCCTAAGTAAACTTATTTCTAATGGAAAAAGCATTCACAGTTATCCGTGATGAAAGATGAGAAAAAATGCATTATGAATGTAGCAGATATCTAAAACATCTGAAAAGTATAAAGCTTCTCCCATTCTATTCACCACTGTTTATACTTGCTGAAGCTATAAACCACTCGTTAGAAGAAAAACTGTACAGCAAATTAGATACTGGCACATAGCTGTTGGACACTTACCACAGAGTTATCCCAAGAACAGCTACTTAAACTTTTGTAGTACCTTATCATGCCGAGCCATCTTATGGTACTTTACAATATTACATTAAAATTGAAGGCTAATCCATTTTGCAGATTTACTGTTCAGATAAAATCAGATAAAATCCAAGGGACCAAATTCAAGATGTGTGCAACTTCTATCATCTCTGTACAGTTACACAGATGATGACTACTCCACTGAAAACCCATACATCTTGTATTTAGATCTAAAAAAGGCACTTGCAAGCTAGGGCAAATTTAAAAAAGCAAAAAAAGCCATTTATTGGCCTGTCTTTTTCAGTAATCTCTTTGCTATTATTTCAGATACTTGGATTTGATTCAGGGCTTTTTATTACTATTCTCTCATATCACGATTCTCCATCTTCTTGATTTTGCTGAGAAGCTGTTACTTTTCCAACATGTGTGTGTGTGTGTCTGTGTTTTTGAAGGAGACACTATGCCATCATCTTTTGCTGATCTAAATATGATGTGGAAATAAACAATATTAAACTTCCTCATGATATTGAGGAGGAGTTTGTTAAGAAGAATTAAATGTGTGTTTAAACAAAATATCTGAACAATCAGAAAACATATGAATCTGGATCAACACACTTGTTTTTCTTTTGCAAACATATTTAGAATAGAGTCTGGAAAACTTTGTTTAAGCAAAGATGACAGTTTGGTTCTCATGTCAGTTGACAAAATTAATTAAATAAAATAAAAAGGAATTTTAACAAAGGAAATATGTTCAGTTATCGTACCAAGTAACAACAAAAGCTAGAGGACAGTTAAAGGCAGAAAAATAACCACTTACAAAGATGCATGTGACCGGAGAACTAGAACTAAACTTGATACCAAGAAACATAGGAGCCAAAGACGTTCAGTCTGCCTAATGCACTGCCTAACACTAATTGCAGTCTAAATTTTAGGTGTTCAAATAAGTGCTGAAACATACAGTTGACTAGGAAAATGTGACTATTAAAAGTCCCCAGAGGAATGTTGAGCACACCTATGGGGACACCACTGCTCTGTCCCTAAGTTTAGTGATTGTGTGACATGACCTTTTGGACTGGAATGAGTATGTTCCTGCAGCTTTCACAAGCTTGGATCATGGTTCTTGTAATTCAATATCTGCATAGAGCACTTGCAAAATGAGGCTTCATTGCTAGCGATAATACTTTGACAGAGAGTTTGCAGCTTTTTTTTTTTTTGATGGTCATTTTAGTACATTACCTTTTGCTTTCTTATTTCTTGCCAGTAGCACAGTGCAATTGATCACTTGTTACATATGATAATTTTTCTTTAGTCACTATGAATTTATAAATATAAAGATTCACTCCTCTTCACCCATAAAACTAAACATTTGTAATTTTTCAAGGAACCACTTTTGTAATATTTTAAAGCTGCTTTTCAAGCAATTACATACTCACTTCCAGTGTAAAAGTTCTCGCAATTTTTTCTCACAAACATTTTCAAAAGTCTTGTTTCTTTGCAAATTCTTGAGAAAAAATTCTCCCACCTTAGTATCTATAAAAGAACAAAAAGAAATGCAACCTGCAAATTACATAAGGAGACTTTATTCAACATATAATTTACAAAAAATTTAATGGCTATATTTGCCACACCAATTGAATACCTAACCTTTTAATTACAACATAGCTAGTGAATGCCTATTATATTTTTAAATTTTTTCCCATAAATTGTTCTGTTCAGATGTCTAGTCAAAGTGATTGTCCTTCCTTGAATTCCCTCTAGTTCCTGATGTCATCTGGACAATGAGGTGTCCAGAACTGCATAAGTATTCTAGATGTATGGTCACACATAGCCATATGCAAATAGATTTTCATTCCTTTGGTTTCTGATTTGATTGATTTGTATACTATAGAAGATAAAATTACCTGGTTTTAAATATTTTCCTCCATCACATTACATTTGTGTATAAGCAGCTAAAAGCTCCATTGTTTCTAATATACTGTCCATTTAGAGCCCTGAGCCCCACTCAGTGTAACTGTATTCCAAGTACTTCACATCTATGAATATCTGTGTTTTGGATTATTAACCCCCAGAAGTACTTGAATGCAGGTTTGCAGGCTGAAGCTCATTTAGTTATTCCCAGTCCACATTTCACTACTTTGTTTTTTAGATCTTTTTGTATTTCTCATTTCTCCCTGTTTTTTGCAACACCTCTTAATTTAGTGTAATCTGAAAATGTAATTAATGCACTGTTTCTTTTTTCTTCTAGTTCATTAATAAAAATACTTAATGATTTTTTCATTCCACTGAGGCATAAATAACTGAAGTTATTTCAATCAATACTGAAAATATATTAAAAATTAGAAGCCTTATTATAAAGATTCACCTGAAGCTCTGAAGTGAAAAAAAGAAAGATTTAACAAACTTTAATTAGCTAAACAGTATATTGGAAAACAAAATGATGTGACAGGTCTGACAACTTTTTAAAGGAAATGTAGCTGCTTCTTTTAGTTTCAAATCTCAAAAGGATAGTGATTAAAGCTCATACACTGCTATACCTCTTTGCATGCCTGCGCAGTTTGGTAGTGAGTTTAGCTCAATTCTGAAGGGAAGGAGCACAAGATGAGAGTATAAATTAGTTGTTATAACCAAGATGGGCATGTAGTTTGAAGTCCTTTAATATTTGTAAGTTGGTTCTTTCTACTCCTGGTCAACCCAGAGAGTCAGGCATAGTGCCATTCCAGCCTCTCAAGCACTTCATCTTAAGGGCTAAAAGTAGACCCTTTATTGGCTTGACACATCAGTGATGTCTTAATTGCAGAGTCAACATAGCTCCAGTCTTCATGGTAGTCTCCAGCTCTTCACCTCAGCTAGTCATACTTGGAACCACTTTGAAGATTCATACTGATCTGATATTTTCTTTCCTGAAAGTCTTCATGCATTTTCTCTTCTTCTCCCCCGCCCCGCCCCCC